>NC_057925.1:51325764-51425869 GCF_018873765.1 Telopea speciosissima | reverse complement strand
AACCTGGAGCGATAACTCTTTTCTTCCATCGCTCAACCCTTTGAACCCACCATGAGCAGTACGGGTTTACCAAACCGACTTGGATTCAGATCGGTTTATAGAAAAACAAAAGAAACTTCAACTTTTTCTTTTCTTTCTGAACCTCCATCGTTTTCATATTCCCAGCGAACTCTAGAGCGAGAAGTCTCTTCTTCCACCTCTCAACCCTTTTGAACCCACCGTGATCATCCAAAGCTCTTTTCTTAGTGCTCTGGCCAACCTTGAAGGCGGGAACAAAAATAAAAATCTGGATCTAGGAAAGATTTGAACGGTTTGGAAGCTCTAAACTGTGATTACAAGCGTTAGAATCCAAGTACCCTGATCCTGAACCTGCTCTCTTTGTACCAAAACAGAGTCAAAATCGAAGACCCATGATCCACCTCTCAGTGATCTATCCTCAATGACATGGTACCCATGTATGATGGGTTTCATCCATGAATGTTTCTGTAAACCCTTTCTTTTACTTCTCTCCACAATTTCTATGAGAAACCGACGCAAGGAAGAAGAATGGAAAACAAGAACATATATGCAAAGAAATGGATCAAAAGAGAATACTTAATTCATCTATACAAATGCATGAACCGTTTAATAAATAATAACCCTCTATATAGTAAATTTTGAGGGGGAAGGCAGACTTTTATCAAATACACGATGGAGAACTCATGGGCCGTTAAAATGATTCCTAGCTCTAGTTTACATGTGACTTGTTCTCAGAAGACATGGAGATTTCACAATCAAAAGTTTCTGGAGGAACCCATCAATCAAGAACCACCCCCCCCCCCAAAAAAAAGAGGGAAAAATAAAATAAAAGCAACAAACATGTAGTTATCTTGAACTTGCTTTGAAGATCTTTTAAACCCATATTATGAATTTAGCAGTTTCCTCAAAACAACGAGAAGTACCCAATATAAGAGAGATTCAAAGGTCCAACAAAATTACTTTAAAAAAGAAAGGAAGGAAGGAAACCAATGAACCAAACGAACGGAGACAGGGATATTTGAATTGGGTTCTTCACTTGTTGTCTCTCTTTGGTCTGGTTCCTCCTCTGGAGAAAGACGAGTTGTTTCTATATATGGACTCCTCTGTTTAGATACTTCTAAAACATAAAAGCTAAAGAAACGCTTTTGTTTCGCCTATGGGTGATTGATCATTTAATGGAGAATGGATGATAGTCTAGATTAGATTAAATTAGATTTAACATCCGTTGGAAGATAAATAATACAAAAAACAATCATTCTCTGTTCCGTTCTTGTTAAGATTTTTATGATTTGATTTGATGTTAATCCCAAAGAAACGCTTGAGATTTCTATAAAATCAATTTGGAGCTTTCAAGCCTTTCAAGGTTCGCCACAGCACAAATAAGAGAGTTTTGGGTTCAGAGGAGGAAGATGATCGCGGTGGGTTCGAAAGGGTTGAGAGGTGGTAGAAGAGAGTTCTCGCTCTAGGGTTATGGGAAGATGAAAACGATGGGGTTTCAGAAAGAAAAGAAAAGAAAAAGTTGGAGTTTCTTTTGTTTCTATGTAGACCAATCTGAATCCAAATCGGATTGGTAAACCCGACCGGATCGGCTTGGTTTGCATTACTTTCAACCCTTTCAACTCCAACTTTTCAAACTTAAAAAAGCCATTGGATTGTAAACTTACAGTGTCATCTCCACGCAAGGAGACAAACCACAGGCGATGAGGATCTCGAGTCCTTTTTTTTTTTTTTGGTAAAAGGATTTGAATCCTTTTAACTCTACATAAAAGGGTAATATAGTATTTTCATAAGCAAGAGAGAAAGACATATGCTTTCAATAGATATTAAAAAGGGTAACTTTGTCTTTACACATGGTTTTTATAACAACATTACATATTTAGTACGATTGATAATAACTTTATAAAGTAGGGAGGAGGAAGATATTTTTCAAAACTTGGGTATTGATTGATATTAGAGTAAAGTACACGTACACCCTGTAATGCACCCAATATTCCTCGTACCCCCTAAGCGGCTCAATATTCCACATACCACCCCTGCTTTACCCCCCAATGCCATTTAAGTCCACACCAAATATTAAATGCTAAAAAATGACCAAACTACCCTTTCTTCTATCTTTTCTAAAATTTGAAAAGACCTAATTGCCTTGACCTATTTGCTAAAATTTGAAAAGACTAAAATGCCCTCATCTTCCCCATATCATCATCTTCTTTTACATACCCACCACCAACCAAAGCAACCTAAACTAGGGTTTTGAAACCCGGCCTTACACCAATTGGTGCAACCTAGGATTGGTGGTTTAAGAGAGAAAAAAGAACTGTGATCTAAATTCAGTTCATGAGGTTTGTTAAGTAGAGTGGGATTGAGGAATTGTTAAGTAGAAGATTTTAAAAGGCTCTTGTGGGGTCCATAAGAGCTTGATGTTATAAGGAAGATGCTGCTATAGAAGACGGACTTGGGTGATGTACAAGATATGGACAAATTTGTTCCTATTTTAGTTTTGCTATGTTCGTTTATCTTATTTCTATTTTTAATTTCTAGTTTGGTTGTAAATTTGTATTACGAGATTAGGTTGTTTTTAATTTCAGTTTTAGAAAGTAGAGTTATATTATTATTATGAAGTTTTTTTGCTGATAAATATTCTCCCATGCATGGAGAAATACTTTGTAATTGACTCCATTATATCTTAAAGTTAAGGGGAACATACCCCCATAATTTTGAGTTTTTTTTTAACAAAAAAAAAATACTTAAACTGGTTTTGCTGTGAGAGGCAGGTATGGTGAGAAACCATGGGTGAGAGGCCCTTCCTTCTATCCTTCTTCTTCCTCATTTTCCTCTCCAATCGATCTCTTTCTCTTTCCATATTCTGATTTAGCTTCCTGTGCAAACTGAGATTATCTGAAACTGTTGTTAGACCTTCCTGAAATCAATCAATAACTCCCTATTGTGGCTGAAATTGATAGCTAAGCTGTTCATAGGAAGAAAACCAGCCACATCGACTAGGGTTTTCTCCCTCCAAACTATTGCAACTTGGTGACTGTATATCTCTTTAACCACTCAACCAATTAGAGTGGTATTTGGAGCATCAACAAAGACTCCCCAGACCTCCATTCAATCCAGTTTTGAGCCCACCTATGGCCAGATTGGAAGTTCTCCATTAAGCTTCTAAATTAGATATTAGTTACTAATTTCAAGGTCATTCAAGATCTCAGCATCAGACCATAGGAAGTGGCCCAAATTTTGAGGCTACATTCAGCATCATATAAGGGGTACTCGACCACACTTGGAAACCATTCCATCCACTGGTTTGTGAGTTGTTGGCTTTCTCCATATTCTGTCTAATTGGGTAAACCAGGTATTCTGAATTATAATCAGTAGTCCTATCATTCAAGGATTTTATTTAGTACATAACCAACCACTTTCAGTAGAGGTTTGGACCCTACATTCTGCTTGGACATCAGTGTTACTTGCTGACCCTAAATCCCCTATTCTGCCTAGCCGATTGGCTAGTACTATATCATAAAAAGCGGTTACAACTATTAAATGTAAACACAATGGTTACAAAAAAAAAAAAAATCTAACAAAATAGATAAGTCTTGATTTATATTTACTATTTCTATCTAAGAATTTTGACACCAACCCAATCAAATATAAAAATTGAAATGATAAAATCATTTTTAAAACAGAGAGTGTATTGGAGAACATACCCCAATCCTTGTCAGACCATTTCACCGTTTCCCGACGCCACCCAAGCCCATATTTGGCTATGATTCCACACATAATGCAGCGCTTCAGTCTCCCCAACACAGTTCTCCTTTGCTTAGTTGTAGCTTGAAAATCTGGGTAAACCAGGCAAAAAGGAAAAGAAAAAAACTCCTCAGCAAGAAACTTAAGGGAAAATTTGACATTTGTAACTTGATTAGAATCCAACAATACTACTTATTAATCGCATAGAAAAGAAACCAGAACAATAGAGAATATAGAGAACATATGAAAAGTAATAAATTTATCAACGCCACCCCCTGACGTTTGCTTATATTTTAAAGCACACCCACTAAGTACCATAATATCAACCATTACCCATTTTTGAACAATTAAAACCTCTGAAATTCCGTTTTTACACAAAAACATAAAAATCTAGCCTAAATCATTTCTTACCATTGGACTTCAACACCAACACACAATCCTTGGGATTTGCACCTGAGCTTCTCTCCATCAAATCTTTCCGGCCACTGTAAGTCATTCTGTATTCTCCATTTTATCTCTCTCTAGTCTCCTCTCTCTCTCTCTCTCTCTCTCTCTCTCTCACACACACACACACACACACTATACTCCCCTTCCCTTGCACTTAGAGCATACACACCGCACTCCCCTTCCTCTGCACTTTGGGCACACAACACACACTCACCCCACCCCTTCCCCTACTACCTGAGTGCACACAAACTCGATGGCTGTGCACACACAACACTACACACTCCCCTTTCCCTTGCTGTAACCGTGAGCACACACTCACTCCAACCCTTACTGCTCCTACACTTGAGCAAACACTCACCTCCCACCCCCTTGCTGCCCCACCCGCTGCTTCCCCTACACCTGAGTACAACACTCATACTAAGTCTGTCATATATCTAAGATGGCTATATGAGCAAATTAACATCCCTAAAATCAAACTAACAAATTAGCAACATAAATGCAGCCATAATCATGAACAAAAATGCAGCCATAACCAAAAAATCATGAAATTCAACAAAAATCACACAACCAGATTGGCAAACACACACACACACAAGCATTCGGGATTATCTAACAGAAATGCACTCATAACCAAAAGGAATGCAGCCATTATTCTCTTTCATGATTTATTAACCCTAAAAGTAAGGGATTCCAACTTAATCCAACCTAAACAAAGAAATTTGTTTACAAATTGCAATAAAGAGAACTAAAACCAAGATGTCCATCCATTCAATATGGAAACAATTAGAACCCTAAAAAAAAAAAACCAAAAAAAAACCCAGGATTTTCCGCCCTCACAGCTCCACAAACTGTATATAGAAAAACTCATTGGAAGCTGTCCAGTTAAGAGCGGGAAAAAAAAAAAAAAAAAAAGCTACCATGAATTATCACTTATCAGTTTTACTTATTTATCATTTGATTTGTTTAATGTATATTTCCTCACTGACACAGACTACAATAGCACATCAAGCTGCTCCGACAAAAAATGAGCAGAAAAGTTTACCTGCCCAAAGCCCCAAATTGAGATCTTACCTTAGAGCTTAGAGGTTGCTTTCTCGGCCATGGAAGGATACAACTCCGAAAAAAACAACAACAGAAGGAAAGCTGAAATGCGAGTCTTCACTTCTCAGACATCCTCATTTTGCTGCATTTACCACTTAGATTGCCGACACATGGCACCTTTAAATCTAAAGGTCATATTTGAGTAATGGGATTCACCCACTCAACCCTAACTTAACCCTAGGTACTGACATCCTCATTTTGCTGCATTTAACACTTAGATTGCCGACACATGGCACCTTTAAACCTAAAGGTCATATTTGAGTTATGGGATTCACCCACCCAACCCTAACCTAACCCTAGTTACACATTCCCTCCCCTCTCTTAACTCCTCCCTCTCTGTGATGCAACTATCACCGCAACCATCGCCGGCGGAAAAAGCACTGTGGTTCTTTCAGATCCCTTCTTTAATGGCTGGTTGATCATCCCATCCCCGAAAAATGCCTACAGATTCCAAATTCGTATCAAAACTTTACTTCGTCTCTTTGCACATTAAATCTAATTATTGAGTGGAAGTGCAGAAATGTACTTCCAATAGCATGCTAGGGAGACCTTAAGAATTGAGTCCCATTCTCAGGAGCATGCTAGGGAGACGGGAGACCTTACGGGCTGGAATTGAATCCTATCTGTTTGGGTAGGACTAACGGCTTAAGATTTGAGGTTTCACTGTGAAACCCTTTGAACTTTTTTCTTTTTATTTTTTGTGGTAGAAAACGAATCATCCTGAACAATACGCTGGAACATTCGCATTTCAAGAAATCCACAAAAAATTAAAGCTAAACATTAATACATTCAGAATCATAAACAGATAGAGAAATCAAGACCCACAAAACTGAGCTTATGTCTCATCTCAAAACGCTTCAAGCAGAAAACCAAATGGGTTAACGGAAAACAAAGAACAGTAGAGGAATCTGCAGAAAAGGAACAGAAAAAAAAAGATGGATTATGCATACCCCAGGAGAATATTGTCTCCGTTTTCTTGGTGACTGCAAAGTCAAAGGTCTTAGATGAAGGAGAGAGGGAGGAAGAGGGGAAGGTCCAGGAAAATAAGAGAGAAGAAAAGCCAGAATGGAATAAACATACAAAGGAAGAGACAATGGACAAAAACAAAACATCGAGAGAAAAAGAAGAAATGGGAGAAACATCGACGGTTGGGGATCGCCAAAATGGCTTATAATTGGAGGGTCGATATTTATTGGATATGGATTCACACAGATTGGTGACGTGGATGGGGAACCATTTCGTTTTGGTTTTCTTTTGGTTATAGTGGTATATACGAATTACCAAAATTATTCCTCATTATTTAAAGGGAAAATATCTATCCCCTCCCCTCTAAGTTTGCCTAATATCAATCCAATATCCAAGTTTTGAAAAATATCTACCCCTCCCTTACTTTATAAAGATTATATCAATCGCATCCTAATCGAAAAAAATGACTATTAACTGATGACGTGGACAGATCTAATTTATCTAAAATCCCAAATTACCCTTAAATTATTTTAATTTCAATTTTACCCCTCCAATCCCCAAATATCATTTTTTTTATCGTTTCCGCCCCCCCCCCCCCGACCCCCAAAAGGCATTTTTTTTTTATCGTTTTTCTCTCAAAATCAAATCCCATTTCATCGTTTTTCCCTAAAAGCCAAAGACCTTTTCATACCTGCAACTAAAAAATTGAAGAAATAAACAAGGGAAAGAAGACGTTCTACCAATAAACAACGAAGACGAACAACCGAACTGGCCTGTTCCGTTTCTTCTTCTTCCTCTGGTTCTCGCGTTTCTTCTTCTTCCTCTGCTTCTCTGGTTTCTTCTTCTCTGGGAGATCCTCTTCTTCTTCATATTATTCTGGCAGCGGCGCCAACACCACCACCATAGCAGTAGCAGTAGCGCCAGCACCACCATCATAGCAGCAGCAGCAGTGGCAACACCACAACACATGCCGCCGAATTTCATCTTTTCTCTGCTACTTTCATCATCTATTTGTAAGCAAAACAGAGTTACTAAATAGATTTGTCTTGATAGATTTTCACATTAATATTTTATTTACGTTAATCAATATTTAATTACGAAAATCCATCTCCTTCAACACCTCCAAATACGAGTTCGGCCCACATATCACGGGCTCTCTCTCTCTCTTCGCCTCTATCTCTTCCCTTTTGTCTATCTATCTATCCATTTCTTCTTATAAATAGAAGAACAGAGTTAGTTCTCCCAAATCGTTCTCTTGATGGAACAAGAGAGAAGCCTGAGTTTCGAATTCGAAATTCACAAAACAAAAAATGGGAAATACAATAGGAGTAATTAAGGAGAAGGTTAGCTATGGTGATGACCGTAGATGGCGAGACGGTTAAGTTTAAAACGCCATTAAAAGTAGGGGAAGTAACGAAAGACTACCCAGGCCATATCCTCATAGAATCAGAAACTGTGAAGCACTTCGGCATCAAAGCAAAGCCTTTGGAACCACAACAAGAACTGAAGCCAAGGAAACTCTATTTCCTCTTGGAAAGAACAAAATTTCCTCAAGAACAAGATAAGAATATTCTTCAGAGGAAAGTGAGGCCAGGGGTTCGGATGAGTGCAAAAGAGAGAATGGAAAGCCTCATGTTAACCCGACGGGCAACTTCAGATTTGTCGTCCGTGAAGGAAAGAAGTCTCGTGACCGACGAAGGCATGGCGAGGGTAAAATTAAGGTTACCCAAGTCGGAGTTGTCGAAGTTGATCGATGAAAGCCAAGATTCGTTTGATTTGCCTTTTAACTCTACATAAGGGTAATATAGTCTTTTCAAAATCAAAGGAGAAAGACAAATGTTTTCCATAAGTATTAAAAAGGGTAATTTTGTTTTTACACGGGTTTTTTAATACCGTTACATGGTTAGGGCACGGTTGATATAATCTTTATAAAGTAGGGGAGGGGGTAGATATTTTTCAAAACTTGGGTATTGGATTGATATTAGGCAAACTTAGAGGGGAGGGGGTAGATATTTTCCCTTATTTAAATACAAATAGATGAGCTCAAGCTAACCTAATTGGTTGTTGGACATGTGCTGCAAATAAATCCATGAAAATGGCCCCATCGTGCACACATGGCTCGTGCTGCACCGCACGATGCGCAATGGATGCCCCCAGTACTGGGGGCGATAAAGATCCTGAAAAACCCATCCTCCTATGTGTGACCTCGGATTGTTTTTAGGGTAATTTACATATACCATCCCTGAGGTTTAACGAAAGGATAATTTTACCCTCCAATTTTGGAAAATTCTGTGTACCCCCTGAGGTTTGCAAACGGTAACAAATAAGCCCATTTCGTCAGTTCATGACTAACTGTATTAAAATTTAGATTTGAACTGACGGAATTACTTATAAGAAGAAACCAAAAAAAAAAAAAAAAAACCTGCAACTCATCTTCCCCAATCGATTTTGGGGAAGATGAGTTGTAGAAATGTGAGCCTGAGCCTTGCCTTTTGTCATCATCATCTTGAATTCTTCAAAATTAATGTTTCCATCGCCGTCGGCATCGACAGAGGTGATCATCTTGGAGCAGTCTTGGATGGTATACTTCTCCCCCAAGCTCTTCAACACCATATGAAGTTCATTTACCGATATCAACCCGTTTTGATCCTTATCGTACATATCAAATGCATCTTTCAGCTCTTTCATCCCATTACCGGTGTCTGCATCACCGATGGAACTTCCACGGTGGAAATTGGCAAATTCTTTGAGATCGATGTAGCCATCTCCGTCGGTGTCGATCTCTATCATCATGCGGTGAATCTCCTCTAGATAGCTTTCAGAGCCAAGGGCATTGAGAACGTTGCCAAGCTCTGTGGACGAGATTTTTCCGTCACCATTTGCATCAAATCGATTGAACACCTTTTCAAGCTCTTCCATATCTTCCAGATAAACTAAAGATTTGAGACTAGGGCTTTCAGAAGTCATAGAGAATTAGTTTCTAATGCCTTTTATTCGTATTCTGATGTGGTTTCGAAGGTGCTTGCGCTCGCACGCACAAGCGAGAGAGAGAGAGAGAGAGAAAAGACTCTATCTAAAATATGGGCAAGCCCTAATGGTGGTTGTTGTGTTGCCCATGGCAGTATGGTGCATGTCTATAAATTGATGAGATTGATCAGCTTGCAGTGGTGTTTAGGCTGGTAAGGTGTAAATTGATTTCCCATACTTGCA
This sequence comes from Telopea speciosissima, assembly GCF_018873765.1. Taxonomy (NCBI): domain Eukaryota; kingdom Viridiplantae; phylum Streptophyta; class Magnoliopsida; order Proteales; family Proteaceae; genus Telopea; species Telopea speciosissima. Next base: position 51,416,383 of record NC_057925.1, on the reverse strand, counting down.
ACTCATCTTCCCCAATCGATTTTGGGAAAGATGAATTACAGGTTTTTTTTTGTTTTTTTTGTGTTTCTTCTTATAAGGGTGATTCCGTCAATTCAAATCTAAATTTTAACACAGTTAGTCATGAACTGACGGAATGGATTTATTTATTATCGTTTGCAAACCTCAAGAGGATACGCAGAATTTTTCAAAACTAGAAGGTAAAATTATCCTTTCGTCAAACCTCAGGGATGGTGTGTGTAAATTACCCTAAAAAATAACGAAACCACAAAGAAGAGGAGTCTGGCTCAGCTCCTCGTACGAGGAGTGAGATTTCACTCCTTGTGCGGTAATTGGATGCCATGTGTATTTTATAATATTGGCAATTTTTACTCACGGTTTATGATTATTATTTTTTAAAGACAAATGGGACCCACATCCTTCTTTTCCATCTTCTTCGTAGAAGGCGACAGAACACAACCGCCCCACCCACCCCTATTGTTCCTTTGAGGAACGCATCTGCAACTCCGCCCCAAAATCCCACCCTTTCCTCCTGTTCCGCCCTCTAACCCTACACCCTCCCTTCCATACCAGCTATCTCGCCAATCCTTTATTCCCTGAAGTCTGATATTTCTTCTCAAGCTCATCTCTCTTGTGTATGCGGTAAAATTTACCTTTCTTCAATTATTCTTCTTTCTTTTTCTCTCCCTTTTCTTTTATTTTTTAAATCTCTCCTCTTCGTTTTCTCTTTCTCCTTTTTATTTGTTTATTGTTTATTCTTTTTCAACATTCCAGCCTTTTTTCTTCTTCTCCGTCGTGGTTCCGCAGAGACCCTATTACCAACAAACAAAAAGGGTTTTGCAAGGACCCCTGAACTGGAGGTGTCATGACCAGCCGAGGGCGACGAGTGGTGACAGAAGGGAGTAGGGATTGAGGGACTGAGGGAGAGGGGGTGGGCGTTGGGATGGGGAAGAAAGAGGAAGGTCGCGTGGGAAAGAGCAGAGGATAGGGCCGGAGTTGAAGATGATAGTATGGGGGCGGGTTTGCAAAAGAGAGGTTGAGGCGGGGTGGGGGAAAGGGGTGTGAGGGGGATATTGAGAGGGGAAGGAGTAGAAGAAGAACCCAAGATTGAAATGTGCCGCAGTTCTGCAAGGAACCATGAATTGTAGTCGCCACCACCAGCCGAGGGGAACGGGTAATTGAATCTGTTTCTCAAAACTAAAAACAAGAAAAACAAAGTAGATCTGTTTATTGTTTTTTATTTTTCCAGCCCCATCATTGGGCGTTTCATCAATTCCAAGTGATCGGACTTTATGGGTTCTGGTGTATTTTAGAGGGTCGGGCAGCTTTCGGTCTATTTGTTCTATGAGAAACACACTGGAAGAGCAAAGGAACCGCATGGCCTGAGAAATGAAAGGTTGAAGGGAAAACAAAAATGTTTTTTCATAAACACAAAAGACCCATTGAAATTAACAGAAAATCAATACAACTAAGTGATTGTGGAAAACAAGTTAAAAGATGAACCTTCGCAGCTGGAAAACGGCAATAGTGCTCCTTGGTGGTGGGGTGGGAGGATTCGAACAGAGGTGGTGTGATCTTGCAAAGTGGGACGACGTCATAGAGAATGGGTGGGCGGTGGTACTTGCGAATCACGGGATGAGCAGATGTTATAGATGATGAATCAATTATTTTTCCTATTTCTGTCACTTTCTCTTTGTTAGTGATGTCTATAATTTAAATAAAAGGATTCAGCATAATCCTAATTTCTAGATGAAATACAGAAACTCAATAATAAGAGTTTCACTGAACTCTCTCACAAATGTTCACAACAGGTACTTGTGCACAAGCTTCTTACAAACTCAATGGAATAATGATTTTGTAATATATTTTATTACACTTTCCCCTTACTATTATGCTATTATTGCATCTCTAATGTTTCACAAAACATACGGAATACATTATAATACACGAAATCAGTAAAAGAGAACTTGTATGTTATTCTAAAGATATCAATTAAGTATTATATAGTTTCATATCTTATTAGGGGACATTTTTCCTCTACAGTATGCCTTTCCCAGATGGACCTATAGATCTACCAAGTGGCATGTTACTTGGATATCAAAATTTGTGGTCATATTGTCAATATCATCCTCAATTCAAGTGGTAAGTTTTAGCCAAAGGATTTACACCATGTGTCGATCTATAAACCCTACTTCCAAAAAAAAATAAAGGAAATATATTTTGATCAAGATTTACATGGTTAGGAAAAAGACTCGATACAGGATCTTTATCTCCTCCAATTTTCAGTTCCCTGTCCGGCCTAATTCCCTAGTGCCCCTAACAAGGGGGATGCAATGATCACCCTACCCCTGCACGAACACTCTGCTTGGGTGGAGTCCACTCCCCCCCCCCTTACTAGAGGCACAGGGGAACTAGGCCGGGCAGGGAACTAGAGGAGATAATTTTCCCTCAATACATGGGTTCTCAATAGGGATGTAAACAAATCGAATTCGGCTCGGATATTGCTATATCCGCATCCGATTAGCTTTCGAACGGATTCGAATAGTGCTAAATGGATATGGACACAGATACGGATCGAATATTTTATCCGTTTACATGTAAATATAGCTTTCAGATAGCTATAGCCTATCTGTATCCGCATTCGTTTATCTTTCAGACGGATTCGAATAGTGCTAAATGAATACGAACACAGATACGAAACGGATTTCGGCTATTCATTTACACCTCTAGTTCTCAACGACTAACAACAGTGATTATGATATAATAAAAGTAGGTCGCACACATGGCATACCATACAAACATGCTCCATTTCTTTATGATGATCCGGCAGGGTAACGTACCTATGAGAACAAGACCCAATCCGATTAGTCGAACATTAAGCTTTATTTGAAAGATTCAAAACATACTAATGCTAACATGTGCTATGAGTGAAATACAGTCATAAACAAAACTGAACATTAACAGGTTACGTTCTGCGCTAATATGAAAAAGATCCTGTGCAGCACTACAGCCCCTAAGACTTACTTGGCCTGCCATTCCTTTGGGAAGGACGCTCTGATCCGAAACGGATTTCACTTTCCGTGCTTCGTTATCTATGTGAGAATTTATTATCAGAGAGCAAATGGATAACTAGAGGTGAATAAAAGAAATAAAAAAAACTGGAGAAAGTAAGAAGAAAGGAATCCGAAAGCTATGGACGCACCAGTACATCGTCTGAGGCAATTACTATCACTACTCTAAACTTAGCCTATATTTATCAAAACTATCCTACCTTAGATTTTTTTTCTAAAACTATCCTACTTTTAAACTGTTACATCTCCTTCTACCCTCATGTTTTAAATACCCAGATTATCCTTCTTTTTCACCTGGTAACCTGCTAATCTATTTAACTTACCATTCTTTTTCTAATTTTTATTATTTTTTGTCATTAAAATAGTAAAAAATGAAAACACCCACCCACCCGCTTCTTCTCTCTCCTATTTTTTACCCCATTCTTTTTTGTTTGTTTTTTCTTCAATGTTTTTATTTAATTAATTTTTTAAAGAGAGTCGATTTGTTCCATGGTTTTTGTGCACAGTATCGAAACAGGTATCGGTAACCTACAAAACCGATACAATATCAGCCTAGATCGGCTCTGTCGGACAAAATTACCCTGAATCTCCTTAAAAAATGAGTTTTCTGACCATTTTACCTCTTATTCGTACTGTGCTATTGATAAGGTATCGACACGATATCGATGACTAGCAAAATCGGTACGTATCGCCTGATACGGGCGACCATGATTAGTTCGAAGAAGAACAATGAGACTGAAATGTTGAATAAAAAATAAATTAAATAGAAGAAGAAAAAAAAAGGGAATAAAAAATGGGAGAGAAAAGAAGCAGGTGGGTACTTTCAATTTTTACTATTTTAATGATAAATAGTAAAAAAAATAGAAGAAGAATGGTAGGTTAAATAGATTAGCAGGTTACTATGTGAAAAGGAAAGGCAATCTAGGTATTTAAAAGCATGAGGGTAGAAGGAGATGTAAAAGTTTAAAAGCATGGTAGTTTTAAAAAAGAAGATAAGATAGTTTTAATTTGAAAATTGATCGTAATTGCCCCTATGGAAAATGAACACGAATACAATAATACTGAACAAAGAAATTTAAATGCCCGAACAGAAAATTAAGCACTTACACGATCACCACTCCACCTAAAAGCACGCAGAAACATGGAGACCCCATGAATAAAATTGAACACACAAATTGGAGCTAACGCTGTCTAATGCCTACCCATGAGTATTCCAAAGAGTCTAAAAGGCATCGCCCGATTCAATATTTCTTCCCTGCAAATTGATGAACTGAAGCACAGATGGTGGAAATCGAAAATTAATAAGACGAGGCGAATAGGAAAACCAAACCAGAGGAGCTTCCTCCTGTTGATCTTGGCATGTAACGTTGCAGTCATCCTCAGTTACAGAAATAGTAAAATTCAGAAGAAATCGGATCGTAGTTACTACAATTTTAGTATCCAAAGAATAAAAAAAGGGAAATATAAAATCAACAGAAATGACTAACCACATATGCCCCAATGGAGTTTTTTTTGGGAGAAGCCTGTGAGAATAGAACAATTTTTCGTCAGTTTTTGACTCCAGACAGGAACACTGAAACTAACACTGAGTCGAGCAAATTAAGAACGAAGAAACAGAGAAACCGAGAGACAGAGAGATCTCTGTTTGAAACACACCGACTGAGGTAACGAAAGTTCGAACTCTACTCCTAAAACTGAAAGATATGAAAAGTGAGGAGATTGAGAAGTGAGGAAGCAGTAATAAAAAGTGAGAGTGAGAGACGAGATTGAGAAGTGAGGAAGCAGTAAAGCACAACCAACGTGCGTGGTGTATCAGACGAGAGGGATCCACATCCTCTACTTCCATTGGCTGTACTTCCATCCTGTTTCCACGATTTCTCTGCGTGCCACGTGGCTTGACAGCCATCCAACGTCTAGAAGTGAAACCATTCAAAAAAATTCTAAATGCTTTCAAAACCAGATGAAACCTTTGAACCAAACCTTTAACCCCTAAACAACCCAACCCGACTGGTTCAAAGATGAGACAGGAGAAGAAGAAGGGTCTACTGGGTGAATCTCGCAACCTCCAAGGGATGAACCGATGAACCTTAACTAGGTCGTCATATCGTCTCCGACGGAAGAGAGGACTTGAAACTTCCGGCGAACAAAATCAGAGAGGAGCTTGGGAGATCACATTTTTTTCCCCTTCTTTTAAAACAACGAAGTTGGCGACTATGATGGGGTTCAGGGAAGCAACGAGTCTGAGCCGAGGTCTAAGAGAAGCCCTCATCGTTTGCCAAGACCATGACAACAATTGTGGAGGTTGAAGAACACCATACGCAATCTTCAAATTGTTAATAAAAGAGAGATGAAGAGAACCCAAATAATCTGGATGAGGATGGAGAAAAAAACAGAGAACGAGAAGAAAATTCAACACATCAAAAAGGTCAAAAGCAGAAAAAGGAAATAGCTTAGATGGTAAGTCAAGGAAACAGTAAAATGAGAAGAAAGAAAGAAAACCCAAATAAGAAAATTTGAGACGAATGGAAATGCAAGCAGAGAAGCACAGAAACAGATCCAAATGAGGCGAAATCGTGAAAATCTCTCAAGACCCCTACTACCCTGTTATGGCTGATGAACTAAACCTAGAATTCAAGAAACAAGAAAAAACTTGATGGTGATTTTATTTACAATGTTCTGTATTTTTTTTTCATCATCTGCTTTGATTTTTGATTTTGTTCTTTCTTTTATCCATTTTACCTTATATGAACAGGTCTCAGGCGGTTTGCGAGATTCACCCGGTAGACCCTTCTTCTTCTCCTGCTGCTGTTGCTGCTCGTTTTTGCATTGTTAATTCCTTTTACAATCCAACAACCCAAGTGCGAATCCGCGTTTCGTTCGGTAAGAAATAAAGACTCCAGAGCTCTAATGGACTAAAGCCTGAGAGTGGTTCAGGAATTAAACTCTTTCCAATGAGCCAGCAAGGTTATGCTGAGTTTTCCTTCTGTTTATTATCGTCGGCCGAAGATGGAGCCATTTTCTGTCCCAGTTTGGTAGCCAGATGATGGAGCGATGGAGAGGTTCTGCAACATCTTCTTTGATTGAGGGCTTTTCGTTCTAAATGAAATGGGGATGAGTGAAATGGAGATGGGTTTAGTTTGATTGAAAATGGTTCGGTTAGAAGTGGGTTTAGTTTGAGTGAAATCTGGTTCGATTAGTGAGTTCGGTTTAGGGGTTTAAACCGTTTTAAAGAGGTCTTTTCAGAATTTAAAAAAAATTTGATTTAATTCAATACAAGCCGTTGGATGGTAAAAAAGACAGGTGGCATGCGGAGAAGTAGTGGAAGTAGGATGGAAGTACACCGATGGAAGTAGAGGATGTGGATCCTAGAGGACAAACGTCTCTATCTAACATTCCTAAAACGGATTTTGGAGGGGGAAAATGTTTTTTTTTTTGTCTTTTCTTTTTCATTTAATTTTTTTTTAAGGAATAACCAGATCTTCTGGAAAAGAGAGTATGCATGAAATCATTGAAATAACAGGGTGATTGCAAATTCGCAACTAACTTGCAAAATGGAAAACTGAAAACGTTCAACCCGTATACCATGACAAATGTACCCAGTGTCGGTTTTGCAAGTCGATCTTGATACCATATCGGTAACTTGGTAAGGACAAAGGGTAAAACAGTCAGACAATCCATTGTTTTTATAAAGTTTAGAGGTAAATTTGTCCGATATGACCTATCAAGGCCGATACATATCAATACCGTTTTGGTATTTTAGGTGACATTGTATAGACAAAGGGTAAAACAGTCAAAAAATCCATTTTTAAAAAAAGTTTAGAGGTAAGTTTGTCTGATGTGACCTCCAGACCGATACTGTATCAATATCGTTTTGGTATTGCATGTGACCGATACCTATAGACACCACATTTTGACACCTTGGAAGTGTGTCTTGGCAATGATGGTAAAGTTCGTAACTCGTGTGGTGACTGAATAGCAAGAATTACCAAATTACCCCTACCCCACTTTTTGTAACCAACTGTCCCAAATAGAGCTTAAACCCCTAACATAGCCGTATTTAACCATTTTAAGTCCACATTTGAAGTTTCACCCGAATCCAACACCTTTGTGAAAATGACCGTTTTGCCCTTGGCACGATTCTCGGTATCTGGACCACCCGATTTAGTCTGAAACATTTTGGATGACCTCATTTGGTCATATTAAGCTTTCACGTAAAGTTTCGACCAAATCGGGTAACTTTTGTGAAAAATGGCCGTTTTACCCTTGACATGGTTCTTGGTACTCGAGCCACCCGATGTGACCTGAAACCATTTGGATAACTTTATTTGGTCATATTGTGCTTACATGTAAAATTTCATGTAATTCTGGTATCATTTGGACCTTGATGTGCTTTCCTTGATATCCGTGCCATTTTTTGGAAAAATCAGGCCATATCTGTGACACGGATGGAAAGTACGTGTTAAGACCTTCGCGGCGATATGTTGTGCGTCAAAATCGGCCATTTGGTTTTGGAGATATTAGCATTTGAACGTGGACCCTCAAAATGGAATCTTTGAGAAAGAGAAAAAAAAATAGAAAAAAAATTGACCAATCCGAGTCAGACCGGATCAACGCGGCCTGACCCGACCCAGCTGGACTGTCAGCAGGGGACAAGCCCCCACCATTTAGGCTGAGCCACACATGGCCCCATGCCCACTTGCCTGAGCCAGGGTAAGGCTGCACAGCAGGCCTAAGCACACGCAAGCCCAGCGAGCCCATCACTCACCTTGTCCCCAGCCATTAAGGCCCCAAGGGACTTTGAGACCTTTCCTCGAACAGATTTTCTCCTATAAATAGGAGGCCATTTGGAGGGTCTAGGGACGGAGGAAAATTAGTGAAAAATTACCTTCACGTATTCCTTGATCCCCTCTTTCCATCCATGGTTTCTTATCCATAGGTTATGCTCCATTACTGATATAAAATTCCGTAAATACCCCTTCTTCACCACTCTTGCCATTCGGAGCAACCACACTTGGAGCGGCTTTTGGAGGTTTTCGGCGATACTTACAGTCAAAAAAAGGTTACTCAAGCTGAGCCCAGACACTTCCACGCTTCAAGGGTATTTTTCCATATTTTTTACTTATTTCTAAGTATTTGTTTTGATTTTCTTTACAACAAAGGTTGTTTTTCCGTTATAAAAATGTTAAAAATAATTCAAGAGTGATAAAAATATGAAATTTTCAGGGATGATGTTTGTCACTATGTTTGACATTCATTAATTTTCTCAAGCTCCAAATCATTTTTTTTGTGATATTTTTGCCCCTGTAAAGGATTTCGGATTATGTAAAATCTGAACATGTGGGTGGGTATTTGGACAAAAGTGTTATGACCATGTTAAAGATCATGTTTTGATTAGTGGGAATGGGCTCTGGTTTGATCCAATTCGGATCTGTGATGGGGATTTTGTATTTTTCTTTGTTTTCCCTTCTTTTTTAGCATTTCAGAAAATATTAAAAATAATATAAATGCATAAAAATTCACAAAAAATTATGGAATGCATATTTCATCATGCTTGATTTTATGGAATCATTATCCACTGACATGCATGTTTGATAGTTTTTATACATTTCCCACCTCATTTAGGGGTATAAATGTCATTTTTCTAATTATAATGAAAAATTCTGGAAAAATAGGAAAAAATGTTTTTTATGCATAACATGCTGTTTTAGAATGGTTTAGGATGTTTTCATATGCATACGTGACCATCATGCTTGATAGATATGCATACAAAGTCATTTGCGCCCTCTAGGGGCATTTTGGTAATTTACCAAATGTGGGCCTAGGCTATCATTCTGGAAATATCATTTGGTGTGTTCAGTCATTTTAGGATATTTAACATCACTTTCGATGCCTACAATGATTCTAAGTGTCTTTTGACACTTTTGCCATTTTGCCCTTAGGGGCATTTTGGTCATTTTGTGACCAAACCTTGCTTAGGACCCCGGAAAGGCTCCTGTTACTTTTGTCGCATGTTTTAATATTTAATAAACATGTTTTAAGCATAAGTCAGCATTTTCATGAATTATCATGCATTTTCAACATGTTTGCCATAACAGGGGCATTTTGGTAATTTTTACCACCCCACATTTCCTTGCCATTTCATGTGCTCTTGATGATCCAAATGCATGATGTTAATGTTATTTAATCATATTTTGCTTATTTACAGCATTTAAATATGATTTCATGCCTTTGTACATATTTTGGCCCTTTAGTGGCATTTTCGTAATTTTGGCTATTTTGGCCTATAAGCTGTTTTGCTTATCAATATAATTTTCATTCTCCATGATATAATTAAACTTGGTTTTCTTTTTACAGTCAACCATGTTTTTGACCATAGAGTTAGGCTTTCTAATTTAAGTAAAATCCATTAATTAGCTTAACTAGGATGCATAATGTACATAATCATCTAGCATAGTGAAAGTAATTAGGATTAAAACATTAATCTTAATTAGGCTAATTAGGTTCATAAATTTCAATCACGTTAATCAAAAATCTTCAAAAAAATTAGTTTAATTAGGTGCATAATATGTATAAAACAACAGTACACAACAGAGTTTGGTCTAGGAAGACCGGCCGTCGGCCGGGCGGTTGCTGGGTGCCTACCACCTTCCCAGCTCGTAACTTGACACTTACCCAGGGATCTGGGGCAGACCATTCATTGAGTCATTGGAGTTAATTTAGCGCCCCTTCTGCGAAGGAGGGGCACCATTCATGGGTCCTAGACCCTAAATCTAGGTGGCGACTCCCATTTTTCCATTTTCCTTCTTTCCCCCGGGTGCACGCCCAACGACCCTCCATCCGCTGCACCTACAGTGGCGACTCCACTAGGGACTGTCAAACTTCTGATTTGACCACACTTTGTTGTATACTTGTTGTGTTATACATAATTGTTTGTATATATTGTATATATTGTGATTATACTAACTGCATCATGCATCATGCTCGAAGTGAAATCAAACGATGAGGGTACTCCCTGTTGTGCCTCTACCCTCGGGGAGGTGAGGCACATCATACTAAGTACTCTGAGATCGGATGATAGCCACTTCCTGCATCACCTTTGTGCACACACTCACTGCATGGAATCATTCAACCTCGTGGTTAGTCGTTGGAACCCATGTGTAGTCATGGGTAATCCGCGGCGAAGCCACAACCCTTGATATCGTACCTCTGGTATATCAAAGGAACTACGTACCCTCGACTCGCTTCGTACATACAAGCGATATGTGTATCGATTCTGTCAAGGGTGACCTTTTCTATCCTGTAGCCTACCCTATGCATGCATCATGTACTGAACATAGACCTAATGCATAGGAGCGCCACAATTGATTGTACTTTGTCTGCGGTCCGTTTTGGAATTCCTTCGCAGCCGATTTTACTGGTTTCAATCTCCCATCTATCGATGGATGAATAAGGATTTAACTTTAATGCTAAGGCATAAGTGTTCATAACTACATCAATGTTGGTTTTTATGTCCACACCACGATATTGGGACAGTAGGGTGATGCCTACTCCTCGATAATCAATCTAGTGTGGCGTAGATCTCAACCTGGTAAAGGTTCCACATTTTTTGTCCTGGTATTAGGGAAAGATCCGAATTTATCCACCATATGATTTCGGTGACTGTCTCAAGGTAGTATTGCCTGCATGGAAATTCTTGTTTGGACCAAATTGATTGATTTATTAGGTGAGAGTTCACCAAACTTGAGTACACTTTTCTTCAATATGCCTCTGAGTTGGTGGCATGCTCTTTTGGGCGAACTTTTGTGTGTTCGAATCTCGTTGTGCATGCTTACTGTCTATAGTCATGTTCAGAAAGGAGAGTGCATCTGTTACCATCTCACCATTTCATCTTTTTCGTTTTTCGGCACTATTTCAATTCAAGGGGGGTGGGGGAATCATTCCAAACTTGAACCAATCTTGAGCTGACCCCTTAGCATGAGTTCTAGTCGAGATCAACTACTTGCTAGCATGGATTCATTGGTGATTCGAGTGACTAATATAGAGCAGATGTTGTCCAACCTGATCGTCATGATACAAAAGCAGATGAATTTGGCCGAGCTGACACTTGAACGAGATTGTCTTTATACTCCCGAGATTTCTTGCCATGACTTAACTCCAGAAGAAGATTGTGCTTGGATGATGCATTCTGATCCTACTCCCGAAACACCGGAAACCCAACTAAAGAAAGCACTGATGGAAAAACTGGAACGTATGGAGCGCACCCTCGAGAATGAGAAAGGAGAAGCAGTTGAAAAAGAGGCCTCCCCAGGAACCAAGTCATCTGAGAGGATTGGACGGCCATCTGAAGAATTTAAAGGGGCACAATCCTCCTTTGTGCAACAAGTTAGGAAATGCAAGCGAGGAAGTTCATATCAATTCAGTGATTCAAGAGATGACAGCAAACAACCTTTGTTTAGGCTTGTTGGGAGCAATTCCTCCATAAAAAGTTTGAGGGAAAGGATCCCGACACAGGCAAGGTTTTCCATTTCCAGAAGGCATCATCCTCTGATAAGCTTCAACAACGAGATGTAGGAGATCCAAAGCTACAACAATCTCCGAAGCCTCCGGTGACAGCGACACAATGTATTCTGAAGCAAGTTTCATCTCGTCGCCCTAAGAGACAATTTACAGACCTAAGAATGCCTTTGGGGACACTCTTTAGCAGTTTGCTCGAAGCCGGTTTGATTGAGAAGGCAGAACCCATACCACTTTTGGATCCAAAACCGAAGTGGTATGACCCAAACTTATTCTGTCATTACCACGATCAGAAGGGTCATGCAACCGAAAATTGTACCAATCTCCAACATGCAGTGCAAAACTTGTTGGATGCAAAGAAGTTTGAACTCTGTCCCAAGCAGGATAAGTAGTTCTCTTAAGCAGCAATGTCAGGCCCAACAAGGGCGTTTGAAGGTTTTGGACATCATTAGCTTTTTGACACAGAAGTTGCTGGAGATGGAGGAAACAGTTTCTCACCACACATCTGTTGATCCACTCTACTGTGGGTGTCTTTATCAATTGAAGTTTCCTAGATGATTCTGTTCATCCCATGGGGTTGCTTTCCTTACCTGAATGTTTTGGCCATGTCTGGGCCTAAGTTTGTTATTGTTGTAGGCAGTCGTGTTGTTGTTCTTTCTTTTTCTCTATGTTTTCCACTTATGAAAGATGTTACCTTTCCTTCTTGGTGTTGTATCAGTCCTAGTGAGTTTGTGTCTGATGTTACCTTTTCAGCTTTCAATAAAATAGCTTCTCTTGAGTATATTGTTTATTCTTCCCCTATTTCCTATCTTTTAATGATGAATCTTGCGACGACCCATTGTCTAGCTTTCCTGAATAAAAAAGAAAAAAAGAAACTCATCAACCATCCATTGTCCATTTTGGGTGTCAAAGTATTGATAATAAAAGATCTTGAGCTTTCCATACATCTGATCCCCTTCCAACGAGAGTGGAGCTTAGAAGGGATTTCACCGCATTGAACCTATTAAGGGAGGCCATCTTCGGCCGCTTGCTTTCCCAAAGAATCCAGAAACATTTGAATCCGCTAGTTCCCCTGTTGTGCCTTGGCATTTTTTTTTTAAAGCTCATCTCAGCTTACCTACAACCCATTATCCAAATACCCTCCTACTTGTAGCATGTCCCCATATCTTCTAGGGTCTGATCAGGAGAAATCTCTGTGTTGAAACCTAATGTCACAAAGGTAATGAGGCCCCCAGGAATGAGAAAAGAAAAGATTTTCAAAATCCAAGCCGGTGCAATCTCAAAAAAAAAAAAAAAAAAAAAAAAAAAAAAAAGACAGAATCAAAGATCAATGAGATGCATCGGTTCAAGTAACGTTGGGAAAGATCTTGCAAGTAACCATGGGGCAAAATTTTCCAATCTTCTCAATTAAGCCTTTGAGGCAAAATTGCCAATCTATTCAACAAATCACAGGGTTAGAAACTTCTTGATTAAACCTTTGGGGCAAAAAATGCTAAGTTTTTAGTTAACTTGTTGGAGCCAAAATTATCAAATTCTAGTTAGACCCTAGGGGCATATTTGAGCTATTACCATCTTTTGCAACCAAGTCCAAAGCTCCATTACAACCTGCTAAGTCCTCCTAGGCTAGATACGGTGAAGTTTTCTTCGACAGCTTCGAGCTCACCCGGCTATGATGGAACTTAATTATCAAGGCTTGGACACCAACACATCATCAGCATGAACTACGTTCGACCTGATTCCCAACTTGGGACACGTATGCAGCTTTAAAGCTCGGTCACACCACCCATCACATCTTCCATTAAACCTCATTTTTAACCATCATCAGGCATGAACTACATCCGACCTGATTCCCGACTTGGGATACGTAGGCAACTTTGAAGTTCGGTCATACCAAACTTCATTACCCATCATTTTGGGGCTTCATAAGAATTTCCTTACCAACTTTCATGTTTTAAGGGAATGACAGATTTGTCGCTATTTTCATCATCTAATCTTCTCACAATCTCAGTATAGCTCTTTCCACCACTCACTTCATTAGCGGAATTCCCAAAGAGTTTTATCCACCTCTAGAGTCGACGGGTTTGCTCTTGCAATCGCACCATCCTTTTTCCTTCAAACCACTGATTTCTTTCTAATTGTGCAATTTCTCTCACGAGCTCACCATTCCTGTTAGTCTCTCCGTCCATGGTAGACCCATCAGACCTCTTTGCAGTGTCTTACAAAAGTATATCATGTAGTTATTTTAGGCTTGAGTGGGTCCAGACATGACGTGTTGTCTTTTAATGATAACAACTTGAACAGATCACCCTTGAATACCATCAGTAGCAGAAGGAGAGTATTTAAATAAAAAATAAAAAAAAAAATATTCGTTGCTGGTTGTGGTGGGGAATTGACCGGGGCAATTGGTAGCCCTTGTAGTAGAAGACATCAGATGAGATTGCTATTGGTGACAGCTAGAGAACCAAGTACTACATGTTTTGGACAAATGGTTGTGCCAGAGCAATGCGGATGACTCACACATGTCTCCCTACTTCAATGGTTGGTTCAATCTAAATCAAGGGACTCCAAATAAAATCATGTTTTTACACCCCATAGAGGAATTGATGAAAAAATTGGCATATTTCATAGCAAAATTGGGGAGTTGGAGTTTTCCTGAATTTATGTTGAGTGGGTCGGAGGCAGTTTGATCTGGGGTAATACTCATTGATGGGTTTCCTTTTTGTTTCTCCAATCCTCGTTCCCTGGTGACGGATTACGCTCTCCTACGTGAACATGCTGTTAGACCGTGTCTGTAAATTAACTATTAATTGTGGTTATTTACCCTAATCTGCATCTATTTCATGCCTACATGTTGATTGCATTTGTGTTTATTCCATGTTTAATTTAATAATTTTGCATGTTGATTGCATTTATATATTTCATGCTTGCATTTGTACTTATTCCCAATTTAGTTTAACTTGGCATGATGTTTAAAGAGTCCAATTTGCATGTGAATTATGTTTACACCTGTATGTGGACCCAATAGAATGTCAATCCATCTCTTGACCCAGTAGTGCGTCAACCCATCTCTTGACCCAGTAGTGTGTCAACCCATGTCTTGACCCAGTAGAGCGTCAATTCATTCATGACCCAATAGAGTGTCACACATCTCTTGACCTGGTAGTGTGTCAACCCATGTCTTGACTCGACAGAGCGTCAATTCGTTCATGACCTAGTAGAGTGTCACACATCTCTTGACCCGGTAGGGCATCGATCCATCTCTTGACCCGGTAGAGCGTCGAATCAATTCATTCATGACCCAGTAAAGTGTCACACATCTCTTGACCCGATAATGCATTAATCCATCTCTTGACCCGGTAGAGAGTCAATCTGCTTCCCTAACCCGTTAGGGGGTCAACCCTATATTGACCAGATAGAGTGTCAATCTGTTTTCATGACCTAGTAGAGAGTCAACCAATAGGTGCCAGTAGTGTATCAACCAATAGGTGACCCGTTAGAGTGGCAGCCTTATAGACTCGACCCATTGGAGCGTCGTGGTCCTCTTCCTCAGATGGAAGGAGAATGCAAGTGATTAGAGTTCCTCGATTCCTGCCCAATTTTCATCTTCCACATGATTTGTAGGCCGTGTTAGGCCAAGTCCTAACAGTACAGGTGATCGTGATTTGGAGGCTACATCCCCCAGTTGTTAATTAACAAGGCGAAGGAACTGTAAGATTCCACTTCCATCAGGTTCAAAGCTGTACACTGCTGCCAAGATGGATAATCCACACATCTGTTGAGAAATCCTCAGGTTCAAAGCTGTACACCGCCGCCAACATGGACTATCCGCACCTCTGTTGAGAAATCCTCAGGTTCAAAGCTGTACACCGCTGCCAACATGGACTATCTACACCTTTGTTGAGAAATCTTCAGGTTCAAAGCTGTACACCGCTGCCAACATGGACTATCTACACCTTTGTTGAGAAATCCTCAGGTTCAAAGCTGTACAGCGCTGCCAAGATGGATAATCCACACATTTGTTGAGAAATCCTCAGGTTCAAAGCTATACACCGCTGCCAACATGGACTATCCGCACCTCTGTTGAGAAATCCTCAGGTTCAAAGCTGTACACCACTGCCAACATGGACTATCTGCACCTCTATTGAGAAATCCTCAGGTTCAAAGTTGTACACTACTGCCAATATGGACTATTTGCACCCCTAGATCCTTTGGTTCAACATCACGCGGCTACCCCTGGATCATTTGGTTCAAAGTCATACGACTACCCATAGATCCTTTGGTTTAAAGCCATAAGGTTGCAAAATAAAAAAAAATAAAAAAAATAAAAGTAGCATTTTACCTTGAACTTTCATAACGAGGTATTAAACCCTTAGGGTATTTAGTCCCAGAACGACGAGGCAGTTAACCCTCTGGGTATTTAGTCCCAAAACAACGAGGTATTTAACCCTCCGGGTATTTAGTCCCAGGATAACAAAGTTTTTAGCTCGCAAGGGTCAAATGGTGCAGTTGATCGCAATTTGGAACTTTCGTACTCATTTTTATTAGCGTAAGAGCTGTAAGATTCCACTTCATCATGCATTATTCTTTTGGAAATCCAGGTAAGTATCTGACCTCCTTCCTTTAAATTAAGCAAGATTTGTCGGATGTTAAGAATAGTTAAAGGATTGATCGGGTTTTCAATCGGGTAACCGCCTATTTGGGTTATTAGGTATCTCATATTGCTGATCTTTAACGACTTCCTTTCCGGTCTACTTTGCTTCTTTTTCTCTTTTTAAAATTCTTGGAATTTGTTTGCCGAGGGGGCTTTCGTTTTCCGGATTTTCATTTTAACGCTTGCATCCTTGAGCAAGGTGTAGGTCGTATTTTCGCTCCCCTGTGACAAATGTGGAGTCATTCATTTGACTTTCGTCCACTGCGTGCCCTCAGTCAAATGGGGGCATTCTGTAGACACCACATTTTGACACCTTGGAAGTGTGTCTTGGCAATGATGGTAAAGTTCGTAACTCGTGTGGTGACTGAATGACAAGAATTACCAAATTACCCCTACCCCACTTTTTATAACCAACTGTCCCAAATAGAGCTTAAACCCCTAACATAGCCGTATTTAACCATTTTAAGTTCACATTTGAAGTTTCACCCGAATCCAACACCTTTGTCAAAATGACCGTTTTGCCCCTGGCACGATTCTCGGTATCTGGACCACCCGATTTAGTCTGAAACATTTTGTATGACCTCATTTGGTCATAATAAGCTTTCACGTAAAGTTTCGGCCAAATCGGGTAACTTTTGTGAAAAATAACCGTTTTGCCCCTACCATGGTTCTTGGTACCCGAGCCACCCGATGTGACCTGAAACCATTTGGATAACTTTATTTGGTCATATTGTGCTTACATGTAAAATTTCATGTAATTTTGGTATCATTTGGACCTTGATGTGCTTTCCTTGATATCCGTGCCATTTTTAGGAAAAATCAGGCCATATCTGCCACACGGATGGAAAGTACGTGTTAAGACCTTCGCGGCGATATGTGGTGCGTCAAAATCGGCCATTCGTTTTTGGAGATATTAGCATTTGAACGTGGACCCTCAAAATGGAATCTTTGAGAAAGAGAGAAAAAAAAATAGAAAAAAAATTGACCGATCCGAGTCAGACCGGATCAACGCGGCCTGACCCGACCCAGCTGGACTGTCGGCAGGGGACAAGCCCCCACCATTTAGGCTGAGCCACACATGGCCCCATGCCCACTTGCCTAAGCTAGGGTAAGGCTGCACCGGCCTAGGCTGCCCAGTAGGCCTAAGCACACGCAAGCCCAGCGAGCCCATCACTCACCTTATCCCCAGCCATTAAGGCCCCAAGGGTCTTTTAGACCTTTCCTCGAACAGATTTTCTCCTATAAATAGGAGGCCATTTGGAGGGTCTAGGGACGGAGGAAAATTAGTGAAAAATTACCTTCACGTATTCCTTGATCCCCTCTTTCCATCCATGGTTTTCTTATCCATAGGTTATGCTCCATTACTGATATAAAATTCCGTAAATACCCCTTCTTCACCACTCTTGCCATTCGGAGCAACCACACTTGGAGCGGCTTTTGGAGGTTTTCGGCTATACTTACTCAAGCTGAGCCCAGACACTTCCACGCTTCAAGGGTATTTTTCCATATTTTTTACTTATTTCTAAGTATTTGTTTTGATTTTCTTTACAACAAAGGTTGTTTTTCCGTTATAAAAATGTTAAAAATAATTCAAGATTGATAAAAATATGAAATTTTCAGGGATGATATTTGTCACTATGTTTGACATTCATTAATTTTCTCAAGCTCCAAATCATTTTTTGTGACATTTTTGCCCCTGTAAAGGATTTTGGATTATGTAAAATCTGAACATGTGGGTGGGTATTTGGACAAAAGTGTTATGACCATGTTAAAGATCATGTTTTGATTAGTGGGAATGGGCTCTGGTTTGATCCAATTCGGATCTGTGATGGGGATTTTGTATTTTTCTTTGTTTTCCCTTCTTTTTTAGCATTTCAGAAAATATTAAAAATAATATAAATGCATAAAAATTCACAAAAAAATTATGGAATGCATATTTCATCATGCTTGATTTTATGGAATCATTATCCACTGACATGCATGTTTGATAGTTTTTATACATTATCCACTGACATGCATGTTTGATAGTTTTTATACATTTCCCACCTCATTTAGGGGTATAAATGTCATTTTTCTAATTATAATGAAAAATTCTGGAAAAATAGGAAAAAATGTTTTTTATGCATGACATGCTGTTTTAGAATGGTTTAGGATGTTTTCATATGCATACGTGACCATCATGCTTGATAGATATGCATACAAAGTCATTTGCGCCCTCTAGGGGCATTTTTGTAATTTACCAAATGTGGGCCTAGGCTATCATTCTGGAAATATCATTTGGTGTGTTCAGTCATTTTAGGATATTTAACATCACTTTCGATGCCTACAATGATTCTAAGTGTCTTTTGACACTTTTGCCATTTTGCCCTTAGGGGCATTTTGGTCATTTTGTGACCAAACCTTGCTTAGGACCCCGGAAAGGCTCCTATTACGTTTTTCGCATGTTTTAACATTTAATAAACATGTTTTAAGCATAAGTCAACATTTTCATGAATTATCATGCATTTTCTACATGTTTGCCATAACAGGGGCATTTTGGTAATTTTTACCACCCCACATTTCCTTACCATTTCATGTGCTCTTGATGATCTAAATGCATGATGTTAATGTTATTTAATCATGTTTTGCTTATTTACAGCATTTAAATATGATTTCATGCCTTTGTACATATTTTGGCCCTTTAGTGGCATATTCGTAATTTTGGCTATTTTGGCCTATAAGCTGTTTTGCTTATCAATATAATTGTCCTTCTCCATGATATAATTAAACTTGGTTTTCTTTTTACAGTCAACCATGTTTTTGACCATAGAGTTAGGTTTTCTAATTTAAGTAAAATCCATTAATTAGCTTAACTAGGATGCATAATGTACATAATCATCTAGCATAGTGAAAGTAATTAGGATTAAAACATTAATCTTAATAAGCCTAATTAGGTTCATAAATTTCAATCAAGTTAATCAAAAATCTTCAAAAAAATTAGTTTAATTAGGTGCATAATATGTATAAAACAACAGTACACAACAGAGTTTGGTCTAGGAAGACCGGTTGTCGGTCGGGCGGTTGCTGGGTGCCTAACACCTTCCCAGCCCGTAACTTGACACTTACCCAGGGATCTGGGGCAGACCATCCATTGAGTCATTGGAGTTAATTTAGCGCCTCTTCTGCGAAAGAGGGGCACCATTCATGGGTCCTGGACCCTAAATCTAGGTGGCGACTCCCATTTTTCCATTTTCCTTCTTTCCCCCGGGTGCACGCCCAGTGACCCTCCGTCCGCTGCACCTACAATACCTGATCCAATATTGTGCACTAAATCATGCCCCACCATAGGACTGCAATAGGATCAGGTTGGGCCGGGCTTTTTAAAACCCCAGCCAGACCCGACCTTGACTCAAGGCCTCGAAAATCCAAACCTCACCTGCCCTCAAGGTTGGGCCAGGTTGATCCTAATTGGCTCTGATCATGGAGTTGGGGAAGGGAGAGATGCATGGAAGTGATTGAGTTGGGTTGGGTCAAGGAGAATATTATCAATTTTACATAAAATAACATTATAATAAAATATAATATATATATATCACTTATTATCTTCATATATAATAAAGTATATAACAAAATATGTGTGACATTTTTTTTGGGTAGAAATATGTGTGACATTTAAAGTTTATAATATATATAGTACATCAATAAATATTTTATAGTATAACTTAAAACAGGGTCGGGCTTGGCCGGGCTTATGATTGAAGTTTAAGAACTTTTGTACATAGAATCGTAGTCTCCTCATTTTGTCACTCCACTGATGGGCTTAGCGATGTTGAACATGTGTTCTAAGATGATGTAGAACCCATTTTTATGACCGAAGGTTCCCAATGAACCCAATGATATCTTGAATTAGGGAAAAGGAATGTTCGGTGCTTTGTATGGGTGTGTACCTGTGCCCAGACACAACTCAATGCGAAAAGACCGCCACACCCCTTGGAAAGGTGGAAAGATCCAAGGGTGTGATGGTCTTTCTGCGTCAAGCCATGTCTAGGTGTATACCGGTTAGCGTTCTTTCTCCCTTGAATTATTATAAAGACATTAAGAGAAATAGACTAAAATACCATTGTAGGTTTGATCGGGTCAATAACCTTGAAATTGGCCTAGGCTTCATGATTTAATGATTAATGTATTTAAAGATGGTTTAAAAAGGCTCATTTGCTAGTTATTTTACAAAACATTCCATTTCTTACCCTGTGGAACCTATTTCTCAAATAATTTTTTGAACAAAATGGTTCTTATTTTTCATCACTTTAAAAAATACTCGAAATAAGCTTTCAAATAAATTTTGAATCATGTAACTTGGGTTGTAAGAAGAATCACATGGGGTAATGATTATAAAAGTTTTTTTATTAGATTTGAAAATCGTCACTTCCCTTCCCTTCAATTCCATTTGCAGCCAAACGTAGCCTATCTGTGGTTCAAGGAAATTCATCATACCCAGACTTAGACCTAGACCTGGACTAGGACCCAAACCAAATCAGGCCCTCACCCAAGCCTCAGGCTAACCCAAATTATAAGTAAAAAAACTAGTTCTAGAAGATGTGTAACAAGGATTTGCCGACACCATCTATCATGGTTTTGGGGATTGGTTGCGGAGCGAAGGAATCGTTTGATCTGTATCGGTATCAGTGGTCGCTGATCTAATTGTGATCCAGGCCCAAAGAACGACAACGATCGGTGGATCAGGTTTTTATGGTTCAGATTGCCCCATCTGATGCCCTATAAGTCATGTATATCTGCTTTTTTTTATATCAAATTTGACAGTCTTCTTCTAGCCTGAATTTCTCCCAAATCAGAGCTCAGATCTGCATGAGATTTAGACCCTTTGACGTTTTTAACTGAAGATTACATCTTAGGACCCTTGTTTTAGGAATCGGTATCGGACAGGGGATCAAACTCTGCGGATATCGATCTGATACTAACCTGAATCACCTTGGATCAGACCGGATCGGTCCAAAAAGTACAAATTTTTGGTTTTATTTGGGATTGGGCAGGAATGAGTCCAAAAATAATAAAAATCATAACAATTGTAAGAAATCACAACGAGAAAAAATTATAAATTTAATTTGCAAGTGAAATATTGGATAAAATACATAAAAATGTACAATACATGTGTAAAATATTTTTTAAAAATAGATAGAAACTAGAAATACAAAGATGATGTTAATTAAAATAATATTAAAAATACATTTATTTGTAAATAAAATGCAAATGAAATATGAGATCGAACCGAGGAGGGGGTAAGGTACCAGCCAGGAGACTTGAACTAAACTCCTATTATATTTGTGTTGCAATTTCCAAGCTGACGTTGGACATTAATGTGGGCTTATTGATGATGACGGGTTAATTTGTAATATCATTATTTCTATAATTACAAAAATGTAAAGATATACTATACTCTTAAATCTTGATTGCATCAATTTTTTTAGGTTTTCACAAAAAAAATAAAAAAATTTCAATTCGTTTTATGTAGCATTACATAATGTGTGTGAGATTATGATTAGGTAACTTTATGCCATAGTTTTTACATATTTTCTATTAATATATATTCTGGTATTTTTAGAATATATATATATATATATATTGTAATTTTGCTTGTATTCTGTTCCAATTTTCACAAAACAACATTCTTGTGGCCAACCTTGTTAGTTGGAATAAAGCTTTAAGTGATTGATACCAATTAAAGGGTACTTCACTCAAGTGGTTTAAGATTGTTTGAGGGCCACTCCCACTTCTGTTTAACTGACCCGTTTGCCTTTTCTATTTGGCTTGAATTTTATGGTTCTATTCTTGTCTCCTCCTTTATGGTAGTTGAGGTTTCCCTTTCCTGAGTTATTCAAAAAGACAATGAGGTCCAATTCCATCAATTCGATCCATGGACACCCCTTGAGTTATTTGATTTGGCAAAGATTTTTAGTACTTTATCAAAGTCTATTAAAGGACAAATGGTTCCTATACAAGTCTGTGGTAAAAAAAAGCTTTTCATGCCCATTTAAGAAATTTTTAAGTGGATAGATGAAATGATATTTTGATCATTGGATAGAAATGTCATCATCTAAATTAATCATGCGTCAAATTTTATACCCTATTACAAACAAATACCCTCTTGTTTCTATTGGTATGTATTTCTATGTATGTTTTTGCACACCTTTGATACTCTGAGCAGTATTGTGCATTCAACCTTAGTCTTGAATTCCACATCATTTCAAATATCAATTCCAATTGGTGAAAGGTTCAACAATACTTCAATTACCAATTTCAATAAGGTAAAGGATTCCATAACAAATATGCATTTCTTACATTCATTCCCAAAGGAAAGAATCACATTCTTTCCATCGATCTTCTACCCATAGATTTCAATCCGTTTGGAAATGCTCAATGAGATCCAAAATTCCAAACAATTGAAACAATCCCTACAGATGAGTCAAATGAGGAAGGACCTGGGGTTCCTATAGGAGCTTACCCCGCTGCAGTTGAGGGCCCGAGATTCCCATAGGAGCTCACCCCACCGACCAATTAGATGGGGTCCAAAATAAACAGGCCAGGATCCAAACACATCAATATACCCTCAACCGATGTCTCGACTGAGGTCCAGACACAATCCCCAAATAGTGTCCCAGATGAGGCCAGACTCTCATTATCGAATATATAGACCAAATATATATACCCACAATTGACATCGCGGCTGGGGTCAGACAAACCCTCACTAACTTAGATGGTGTCCAAAATCTCACTGTCGAACAAATTGGTCAAAATACCCACAACCGACGTCTCGGTGTGGTCCAAATACCACTGGCCATATATCATCGTTGAGCTTTTCTACAATCAAATGGAACAGATTTCTGATTTTAAACAATTGTAATGTACAACTTCATGTTTTAGCAGATACAAAATACATATTCACCATAACACAATTTAAGCACTACAATGTGCACATTTATGATTCTAAATATCGATCTATGACATACAAAACCATTACAGTATTTTCAGATTTATGATTCTAGCTAATAGTCACAATATATCAATTCATGAACATATAACCTATTATAATAATTTAGATTTATGATTTCAAGAGTCACGTACAATATACCGATTCATCGAATAACATCCATTCTTCTGATTCGTAATCCAAACACATAATCAACAAATTTCCAAAATCTAAAATTAAAGACAAAACATTCCTTCTCAAAACCCTGGATTTAACATATAGATTAGTCTATCACCAACAACCTTTAGGAATGTAGATTAGATACTTACATCATGAAGTAATCTCAAGATTTTTAATTAGAACAACCAACCCACTACTAAAACCCCTTATTTAAGCAATTCTGAAACTGGTGCAAATAAATTTGTGAAACTAGAGATGGAGGGCAAGGAACCAAATCTAGCTCATCTTGCTGCTATAGGATGAAAGAAGCTCTTTGTTCGATGTTGCAGGATGGAGAATCGATCGAGATCGTGAAGAAAGGATTTTAGAGAAAATAGAGAGAGAATGAAAAGGAAGAAGAAGAGAAGAATAGGGTGGGTGTTTATACTAGTGACCTAACTCATACTTTTGATACTTGTGTGCATGTTATAGTGTAGCTTGGGCAGCCTTTGGAATTTTGGAGGAAGACCTTGACTAGGTAAGCTATAGAGACTTTGTATCTTATTGTATACCCATCTTGCATGACTGGTTCTTGACCATTGTCTTAGCTTCTATGTATATTAATTATACTCTTTCTTGTCTTCCTTTCATGTACAACAACCCCAATTAGAACCCCTCTCAACCCGTACACATACATCTTCGAAGTAGGCGAGATCATTGGAGTCAATTCGATTCTAGTTTGCTGTCATTGCATAACAGTCAGCTTCTAACCCAATTTCAAGGGCCTTTCCTTCTGATTTGGTCAGAGGTTTCTTCATGAAAAATGTATCCCTTTAAGTCTAGTTTACAACGCATTTTGAATCGCGTGATTTTGTTATGTATCTATCGAGTTATGGCCAAAACAGTGGGTGGGGGTCTGCTGTATTTTATCCCGACGGATGATACAGTGACAGACGATGCATGATCCGCCCGCATCATCCGCCCAGTGTAAAATCTTTCTCTGTGAATGTAATATTGGTTTGGTTTCATCTTGTCTTGGCCTAGGGCTTAACCCTTGGTTATTTAGACCATTTGTGGCCCATATGGCCTAACTAAACCCTAAGACCTCTAACCTAAGGCCTATTTGAGTTCTAATATGATCCAAACCCATTTTGGACCTTAAGCAAGCCCCCAAGCAAATAATACCCAAGATCCTTAGCTAAACAAGGTAAGAACCCAATATCTCCTCATTATTCCTCATTTCCCTAACCCTAGTGAGGAGAGAGAACGTGGAGAGCAAGAAAAGAGAGAAGAAGGAGAGGAAGGGGGTACCCCAACTTCCATTGGAGCCATCCTTGAGCTTCAATCTTTACTTCAGCTAACCTAGAAGCTATCCTTGGACCTTGGAGCTCGTGGGAAGGAGAGTTTGCAGTTCCATCCCAACCTTGAAGCTTGCCCCCTTGCTGTCCTAAGCTAACCCCATTGTAAGTAAGTTAAACTATGCTAATTCTAGATTATTTTAATTTGGGTTTGATTGGAATCCTATTCAATCCTTAGCCAAACCTTGGGGCTTCTTACCCTACTGTAATGGGACCTTCTATGTGATGTTAAAGATACCAACTATGGACCTAGGATCACCTATCCACAGCCAATTGGCATAGTTGCAATGAACCCCCTTGATGAACCTCCAATTTGAGGACTCTTGATGTAGATACCTATCTAATCTTAAACCAAATGATAGGGTTTCTTGATCTAATGTACTTAAGCCTTCTATTGGGTGTTATTTATCTTAGTTTATGACCCTAATCTGTTGTTTATCCATTCCATGGCCAATCCACCATGAAATTCCTTTGTAGACCTTCAATTTTTGGGGAATTGGATGTAAGGAATCAATCATTGCCTTGTGGATCCTAATGGGATCAAACCTATTGATTTGATAGCCTTGCTGGAAGCCTTTGACACCCCCCACATTGACTCTGAAGGCTTCTTGGCCATTGACCTAAGGCAGACTCGAGCTTAGGCCAAAATGCTGCAATTCTAGCCTAGGCAGACGATACAGCAGGCGGATGATGGCATGATCTGCTTAGGTTAAAGAGCATCGTCCGCTTAGTGTATTTTGCTACTGTTTTGGAGTTCCAACTCCGGGACTTCAACCAAACACCTTCTCACCTATCGTGCACCTGTATATTGATATGTTAGGCTAACGTGCGTACGAAAGGGACGCGTATTACACGGGAGCTAAGTTTACCTATGCTTCAACTTTTGTGAGTGGATTGAACACTTGAACTATTTTATGGTGTGTTTCTCATTAGGCATCAAACTAATCTATGCATGTGGATGTGTATGAATACTTTGCATTACATGTTACTTTACATTCCTATCTTTATGGACTGATGTGAAGAATAATGAGATACAATCATGATTGAATGATGCTATGTATGGAAATGGAATGTGGATTGTGTATGGACATGTGATGTAACCCAAGTGCCGTGAATAGGTGCCGGGCTTGGGATTACCACGAGAATGTAGTGAGGAGAGTGCTATAAATGTGGAAATCTATGTGATGTGTAATCGATGGATTAGAATTTAATTTTCTAACTGTTTTTATATTTGTTTTTTTATGTACATAATATATTATTCATATGTAAGAAAATGCCCCCTATTTGGATCCAATAAAAATAGTTAGAAAATTAAATTCCAAGAGGATAAAAAGTTATTCCTCAATTCAAAAACAAAAACTGAATTTTCAATGGTAAGTGAAAGTTTCTTATTTCAAACGCTGGGATTTTCTTGAAAATTTCATAATTCTTATTATGATAAAACATTAATAGTGGTAAAATAATCACGTGTGTTGATATCTAAAAGTAATTTTCCATTGTGAATGATTTTAACAACATTCAATGCACACCAAAAAAAGTTTGACCAAGATGTAACTTTGTTAATACAAATCGGATTTGAGCAATGTCAGACTTGCTGGAAAGCTAGCTTTATGAAACCTAGTACTAAAGATCCCATATCCAAATACCATCATTTGACGAGTCAACTTACTAGATAACAATTTTTTTTAATTTAAGAACAATTTAATTCTCTATAGACAAGATCAGATTTTCCTAAAATTAAGATGGATGATTTACGAAACTAAGCACACCAAAACAATAATCATTATTATGCAAATCTAATATAAGTTGGGTCACAAGTGTTAGCCACTTACAAAACCTCTTCTAAATAGAGAAGGAATGACCACAATATGTGGCCAAAGAGTCTGAAGAAACTCTAAGTTAGTAGATCCGGTCAACCTTTTTGATGATCGATTGACCCCATTGAAAAAATGTTTGTTTTATAGCTGTTGAATATAGCCAGTTGATCGCCAGTTGACAAGCACATAGACTGGGGTCTGTGAACAGTCCTAGACTCCTACCGCCCCACAATCCGCCTGAACCTTTGGTCAGTGAAAAGGCCATAACCTTACTTGGGTTGACTTTTTTGAATTAGGGTGCAAGTTTGGCCCTATTGGCCCGAGCCCACCCTAAGCCCAAATAGATCCTAGGTTGCGATACCCTGGTCCTGACGGCGGGCCCAAGGTTTCAACCTTGGCCTGGCCCAACCCGGCCCTGTCTTCTTCTTCTTATCCCTAGCCTGGCCCGACCCCTACATCTCCTAAAGATAATTATGGTTAATTTATCACTACAACAACCTAAAATCGACCAATTTCATGTAATTTTGCGCATAATAATAGATATAGTAGTACTTTAGTTGGAAGGTACTTATATACCTTAATAGCCCATGATACTTTATATTAAAATAGATAGAATTTCAAATCATCTGGCTAAAATACCGCATCTAAAAGGTTAGCCTAGCAAACATTAAGATTAGGAAACAACTTGATGTGAACTAAAATATCCAAACCAAAAAGGACATAACACCATAGTTGTCATGTCCCATGGTTAGGGCCAATCAGGGTCAGTCTGGCCTGACCCTAAGGTTAGGTCAGGGTTGGATTTTCATGCCCTGAGTTAGGGCCGAGCTGGGGCTAGGCCTAACTAAGGGGAATCAGTGTTGAACTGGGATTATAAAAACCCTGACCCAATTCGACCTTTCTGTAGCCCTAGCTTGAACCATATGAAAATTAACTTGGAGAGATAGAACTTTTATGTTTTGAGCTTTGGCCAATTATTAATGTATGGTCTCTTAAATTTCCTTTGAAATCGCAAGATGTGTAGGAAAAGGGTTCTGGACAGCACTACCCTCGGGTAACACAGACTGCCTTTATGCCGGTTGACCGGGTCACTGATCAAATTGAATTTTAGGCTTGAAATGCCAGATCCTTTTGGCATTTGAACTCCCATAAGTGTTTTGTCAATATGCGTAGTTAAATTTACCAATATAAGTCTAAAATGTTCCCCCATAATCATAGGCGAAGTCACCTAACTAAGGTTAAACCATTAAGTCATGTTTGAGTACTTATAACGCTAAGCCCTATTGGTTTAAGTGATATGAGAATCAAGTTATACTTAGGAAAATAAAATACATTAGAAGTTTAAACTAATTAATTCAGAAGTCGTCAATGCTGATGATGAACATCCTTGGAGATGTCTAAGCCACTTAAGCTCTGAAGCACTTTCCAGTTGGTCATCTTATAGTAGTGAAGCTTGATCTTTAAGTATGTTTTTCAAATTCATGCCTTCAATGTTGTCCAATATTGATTTTGATCTTGCAATTTGTGGCTTGACAACTTCATCCACTTGCTTGGGTTTATATTCCATGCAACATCGTGATGCTTCAGAGGATCTGAATTGACTTTCCATACTTAGGTTTTTTTCATCAACAAACATAAGTTAGTAATCAATCGTGAAAGGAATGAAGTTGTTAGATGGCCTTGTGGTGCCGTCTTTGAATCAATCGTAAAACCGGACGAGAATGGTAATTTATAGCTCTTAAGCATGAGTTCAAGAGTCATCTAAATGGTAAATATTGCAAGGGCTCTGCCCCAGTCTCAGTGTTGTCTGTGCCATCAACTCATGCTTAGCGGGCTTGTAATTTTGATCTCCTTGGAATTGGCCATATGCCTAACAGTTTTGAGTTCTCTTTTCTCTTTTGTATCCTTTTTGGATTTCCCTTATACCTTTGCTCAGCTGTAGGAAGAAGCTGTTGATTTTGATGTGAAGTTTTCTCCATCTTTTTTTTTTCTATATTTTTCATAACAACTAGATGTGTAATATGTAACTAAATTAGGAAGAAAAAAATATGCAAGGTAAATTGTTATGCATGTCTCGAATTCTTGGACCCGTTTCAAAGAATGACCCGCTCCGACATTTTTGGTGGCGTACCCGCTTTATTGTAAAGAGAGAGGAAGATTTTGGGGTTTTCGTTCTAGGGTTTCTGAGAGAGAGCAGCAGCAGTGATTTGGGTGTTCTTGAGAGTTTCCATTGTAATTTTTCTCCGATTTGCATAGTGAATCATCTTCGTCTTCGCCCGTGGATGTAGTACACCATACTGGTGTGTGAACCACGTTATATCTCTGTGTTCTTTTGCTTGGTTCTTGTTTCTTTTCGTGATTTTGTTGGTGTTTGCTATAACATAAATAATATTTTTCACTATATAGAATAGAAAATCTTTTGCCTTCTAGTTTTACTTTTTCGATTTTGGTACTAGAAGGTCCAAGATCTAGAGTGAAAATTGTATTTCATTTAAGTCAATAATAAAAATAAATAAAAATAAAAGATGAAAACCCAAAAATTTGAATTGAGTTATTCATGCAAGGGGATTGAACATGCGGTTTCTTGGTATTAAAAAAAATACTTTGAACAAAACAAGAGATATTTAAAACATTGTATTTGTTGAGTCAACAAAAATTGTCATGTTTTGATCACAATTATGCTTGAAATCTGAACACATAAAAAGACTTAAACATGTACTAATTAAATATAATTCATTTAGGTTATGTTGTCATATCATTAGCATCATTGATATAATATAAAGTTGGATTCCATAGTTGATTAATTAAATAAGAGGCAATTTACATGATAAATTAAATTATCACATTAATATTAAGATTTAGGAGAGTCCAAATCAATACCCTTGTTTGAACAAGATGAGAGATTCGAAGTATTTCTTTCATCTTTTCAAAATGGAAAAGGCTAGTCTTCAAACATCATTGACTCATTTAGTGGTGCTTGTTGCTTGGGCAGTTTTCCATGTTTAAGTTTCTTTCTCAAAATCAATTGGTTTCAATTGTCAATTGTGTCTCCCTTTGTTATTAAACTAATACTATCATCAATTAAATCTGATGGAGACACTGGTATTTATCTTTTTATTGATGATTAATCCAAAGACCAAGTCCATAATAAAAAGCAAAAAGTTCATAAAGAAGACCTTCCCACTTCTCTCCCTTTTATTTAGGAATGGTGGTTATATTTCCACTAACACTCTGGGATTTAGGCTATGTTTGGTTCACAAGAAATGGATAGAAAAAAAAAAAAAAAAGCAGAAAATATTAAATTTTTGTTTTTGAATTTGAGGAGAGATAGACATATAAATCGATCATTGTGTTATCATAGTGTTTTGTCATCATGACACAATGATCGATCCTCCCCCCCTCTACAATATATATATATATATATATATATATATATATATATAAAGTTCTCAATTAAAATAAATAAATAAATAAATAAAATAATAGGAGTTTATTATTTTCACTAACTTGAAAAGGCATATAATGTAAAGAAATATGAAATTATATATACCACATTAATACCATCAGTGCATCGAATGTCGTGGTCCATTGTATGGGTTATTGTCAGTTTCATCATCATCCCATCAACGTGAAGGAGGCTTGTTGAAGCTCTACTGGAGTGACCTACCAGAACCGTTGGAAGTAGGATCCCATGTCACTCGCAACCGTTTGACTACTATCTCTATGTGATTGGTGGCTCCCCTAGCTCAACTCAGACGGGTAAAGAAACTATAGTGGATAGGCAAGATGAGGTGGATACATCAACGGAGGTGGATACACAAAAAATCAAAATCCATGCATCTATATATGGTCTAGTGACTGAGTCTGAGACCCGGACTGTGCAGTATATGGAATATTTACTTGCCTCTTCTCTTCAACATACTGTTGTCACATCTTATCGAAAATACGATGCATCTCCACAATTGTAAGTGTACTAGAGGGAATCCAACAAACCCGGTGGAGCGGATGCAAAGTAAGCCTCGCAAGGTTCGCTAAGGATTTATGTTACCCTCTTACGTCGTAAGGGGGTAACACAAGTCTACCTAGATGCAATAAAGATCCTCTACGACGCACAGCCCGTAGCAACCTGTGCACCCCATCCCGTCTACCTGTAAAAACAAGACATTTATCTTAAGATTTTAGAACATCAAACTATGTAACATTAGGTCTTAAAACTAAGGATATGCCTAAAAAAGTAAGAAATGACCAAAATACCCTTTTAGGGGAAATGTATGAAATGCACACAACCCTACCCAAAATTCAATTTTAATGTTAAAATATGTTTCTGAGGGTTAAATCATGAAAGTGAAGTGATAAAAATTATCCCAAAGATTCGGACAAAAAATTAAGTTTGAAATACCCAAAATGCCCTTTGTGCCCAAATTTCTGAAAATGCGTGGAAGTGTATTGAAATTTATAAGGATGAATGCAGATGTGCCTAAATACATGTGAGTAGTAATGTTTACCAAAAAAAAAAAATGTGAGTAGTAATTTAATAATAAAACAAACTGAAAAAGAGTAAGTTAAAACGATATCTAATGCTCAAAAGCCTATCATGCTGGAAAAAGACCAAATTACTTCTAAGGGATAAAAATAAGACATGGTAGGTAGTTTATGTATGTTTTGAAAACCATTTTAAGAAGTTCTGACAGCGCTTCCGCATGATCGGAGATATGAATATAGGGTTTTTTTTGGAAAATTGGTAATCATAACGGCGGGGATTTAAAAACGTATATTCTTAATCAAGATAATAAACTATAATAATGACGAAAAAAGAATTAAGAGAAAAATAACTTTTTTTATAATTTTGTAATTTAAGATAATGTGATTCTTTTTTTTAGATTTTCTATTGGTTTATATATATTATTTTATGCAATGTGATACATGGAATCACATATCTATTAAAATAAATACGAGATAAAATCAAAAGTAAAAAAACATAAGAAAATCAAAGATTAAGAATAGTAGAAGAAAGGGTAACTGCTGAACTCTCAAGTCTTAACTTTAACCTTCATTAAAAAAAAAAAAAAAAAACCGGTAAATATATCAACGAATGGTCAAAAATTCGTATTCCATTTCCATCTGGATTCATATCCATTTAAGAGAATTCGTATTCAAAAAATACTATCCAAAAAATATCTAAATCCGTCCGAAAATCGAAAGGATATTATCCAAATTTGTTCGACTATAATTATATACGAATATGATAATGCCACTATCCGACCGAATTTGATCAGTTAACATCCTTAAATTTTGATCAAAAAAACCAATCTCACGAAATTTCACATTGCCAATGAGTCTCTAAATAACAACAGTAAATCTATAAATATTAAAAAAAAAAATAGCAATAAATTTTATCTTCTAAAAAATCCCCATTAAATGGGATTGCATTTGCACTAATTTCGTGAGATTAAGTTCGAAATCATATTATCATGTAACTTAAAAGGAAATTTTTTTTTTGGTAGAGAATATATTTAAAAAGAATTATTACATGCCTAAAAATCAGTAATTCATATATATATATATATATTTTTGTAATATACTAAATTACTAATATTATTACATGGTTCAAAATTTTGGTAATTAGGATAATAGATTAATGTCAGACATGGGGCTCAGGGGATACAAGCGTGCTTGTTTTGATGGAGACTGTCCTTTTAGCATTTTGTAAAACCCTGCACACGATATGAGAGAGACGAGTCTTTATTGCATTTTGTTAAACCCTGGACATGATTTGAGAGGGACAAATCTTTTATGGGGAAAATATAGGAACGACCCCCTCCATGATCATAATCATAACCCTTAAAAGTTTGTTTTAATAAAACACCAAAATTTTCATCTTCTAACGGATCAATCAAATCAAATCAAATAACAACCCGTTACGATATCATTGACATTAACGAATAAAGTGTCCGCAGTCAAGACTCAAGACTCAATAACCGATACGCTACAATCCCGTACGTATCCCTTGCCACATCTCTGCTGCCGAAACCCTAATCTATCGTTCTCCAAATCATACTCCACATAACTGCTCCTGATAGAGTGATAGTCGCAGCCCAGTGCTCTCGGATAGCTTTTCACTTTCTTACTTAAAACAAGTAGACCATAAGTTTCTGAGGGTCTAAGTTACTTACCATTTTAAGGGCTGTTCCCTACCCCCCCATCAAATATAAATACAAATTTAAAAAACAGGTATTATTTTATGGAAAAAAAGTAGCAGTGTTCGAGCATTGCCATTCTAAAATATTACTAGCAGTGC
The DNA here is from genome assembly GCF_018873765.1 of Telopea speciosissima. Classification (NCBI taxonomy): domain Eukaryota; kingdom Viridiplantae; phylum Streptophyta; class Magnoliopsida; order Proteales; family Proteaceae; genus Telopea; species Telopea speciosissima. Next base: position 51,383,554 of record NC_057925.1, on the reverse strand, counting down.
AACATTTAATAACAGCCATTGATCTTTATCTAGGCTAATCTTAATCGTTGATTGCTTTACAAGTCTTTTTAACCTATTACTTTCTGATACAATTACAACCGGTTAACTCCTCTTCTATCAAATGTGAAGGAGCGAAATGGATTTATAAAAATAAAAAAAAAGAAGAGCAAAGTGGAGATGATGTGCAGAGGCGGGTCAGATATGGAACAGATAGAAGACACAAGAGGATGGCGCTGAGTTCTTCTCATCTTCATCAACATGGGCCACGGAGACGATGACTCCCATTCGACCTTCTAATTAAACCCCAAAATTGTGGAAATAAACCATTAAATTCTTCTGATTAAACCTTGAAATTTTGGAAAGAAACCATTAAATTCTTCTGCGATTAAAACCCAAATTTTCCGTTGGAGTTTGAGTTCTTAATATCACTTCTAATTTCAATTTCCGAATTTCCGAGAGAGAAAGAGAGACTTGAAGAGTGGAGATATGGGTCATGGAAGAAAGAGAGAAACGTTACCATGAAAGAAAGAGAGAGAGAAAGAAAGAAGTGAACAGAGAATGCCATGAAAGAGAGAGAGAGAAAGAAAGAAGTGAAGAGTTTCTCTCTGATCGATCCAAATCTAACTTAAGTAATTTTTTCTAATCTTTACTCTTCACGAGACACTACAAATTCCGGCGACGTTGCAGGTAGTGCAAGACCAAAAGGAAATCAAAGAGAGAGTACAGACTCGAGGGCGAGAGAGAAAGGAGAAGAAGACGAAGGGAGGGAGGAGAATGATACACACCCGCTTCTCTCTCTGTTCCCCAATTGATGCCCTAATTTGCTTTAAATTAATTGTTGAAAAAGTACACCATGACTTTGATTGTGTTGGAGATGTTTCGACTCAGGTTGCGATGGAACCCAAGGAAAAGAGGGTTACTACTTGGGTTCCATGACAGGGATGGTCGGAGGTTGTGCTTGGGTCAGTCGATGACCCTATGGCAACATTGTTGTTCTGATATGAGATTGGGAAGCCGATGACCTACGTCGATATTGTAGGGATGCAGCGGGATGGGAGGTTGCAGTAGCGGAGGGTGGGTTGCGGAGGGTTTAATTCATTGCAGCAGCGGAGGTGTGTAGCAGAGCCTTCAACTAGCACCACCTTCATTCTGCTTTGACCTGGGCACCTTTGCAAGAGAGAGAGAGAGAGAGTCTCACCGTAACAGCCGGTTATAGGTTAATCGTAGAAAAACAATGGACGGCTTAGATTAATCTATATTCATCAACGGTTAAAATTAATATATCAATAGCAGCGCTCGCAGTGCTCAAGCGCCGCTACCACTCACCTTTATTTTATTCACAATCCTCACAATTTTTTTTATTCGTGAGGCAGAACAATCACTATGAAGTTTCAGTTTTGCTGTGAGAGGAAGCAGAGCAATCACTTTGAAGATCTTTGTACTGTTTGATTTCTGCAGCATCTTTGGAGCATTAATGAGCATTGAGCATTAATTCATCATTATCCCAAATGCCACTATAAGTACCCAAAAAAATTAAAGGAAATATAACATCTAATAATGGGAGGCAGTTTTCTGTACGGGAGTGTGGCCTATGCCAGCAATCCCATGTGTCTATCTCTCTCCTCCTTAAAATAAGGGGGTAAAGGTGTCTTTTCACATGGGGGAGGAGAGAGATAGACTCATGGGAGTACTGGTGTAGGCCACACTCCCGAACAGAGAACTTTTTCCTTATACAGATTCAATGAGTTGGAATTTATAAGCAGCAAAAAATACCCTGAATATAACATATAACCATATACAAACTCAGTGAGTATGTTTAATTGAGGTATAAAATATAGTCAGGATTCAAATTTTCACTTGATATTTTTCTAAGTGTCAATCATAATAATCCAATAAATAAAACTGAACCCAAAAAAAATTAAGGGTGCATGTTTTGTAATACATGTTGTTCGATCTATACTTTTCTGAAGTTGCTTCAAAACCTTTCCTTCCCCTCTCCCTCCAAAACCTTTTTTGGGTTTAGCAACAGATTGTCCACTGTGCGCAACTGCTACTCCTTTCTCTTGTGCTTCACTTCACTTCAGACAGTGACGTTAATTGGTGTGGGGAACCATGGGACCTGTCATATGAATTGAACAATAAATATAGGTGGCGGAGGTGTCCCCTTGAACATGTAAGTAAGGAGGATTCTTTCTCACTCTCACTATTCTTCTTCATGATCTCCTTCCTCCTTTTTAGGTCTGTTTCTCACGTCCCTTTCCTCTTTTTTTAACATCTCTCTTCTAGTTGTTCTCCTTCTTCAGCCGGTCGTTATCACGTATTCCTCCAGGGATGAATAAGTTTGCAAAATGTTCATTCGGTTCTTCTTCTCTATCAACGGTCGATTTCACCACTAATAATCTGATCGTTTGACTTTAAAATTCATCCGAAACCAGCTCTCAAGTGATAGCTCTTCATCATCCATCCTCTTTCTCTTTCTACAAAACCCCTCCTCCTTGCTCAAAAAAGATTCTCATTAATAGGTTTAACATGGTAAACCAATTGTACTGAAAAATTAAAGCAATCAACAACAAAAAATTTGACAAGTGGCAATCCAAACCAGACCTCTCTATAACCATGTCAACTTGAACCCAAGTGGTAAGGTTTGTAGGAACCTTTTCAACTTATTTGTAAGGGGCAATTACTATCACTACCCTACACTTAGCCATTTACTAAAACTACCTTACCTTAAACTTCTTTTCTAATACTACCTTGCTTTTAAACTTTTACATCTCCTTCTACCCTCATGTTTTTAAATACTCAAATTGCCCTACCTTTTCACCTACTAACCTGTTAATCTATTTAACCTCCCATTCATCTTCTACTTTTTACCTTTTTTGTCAAAATAGTAAAAAATGAAAGCACCCACCCACTTCTGTCTCCCCTTTTTTACTCCATTCATTTTTTTTTTCAATTTAATTAATTTTGTATTCAACATTTTATCCTCATCGTTCTTCTTCGAAGTTCGAATAGATTATGGTTCTAAGTATCGGTATCGTATCGCCCGTATCGGGTGATACGTATTGGTTTTACTAGTCATCGATATCGATACCATGTCGATACCATATCGGGGTAGCACGGTACAGACAAGGGGTAAAATGGTCAGAAAACTCATCTTTTAAGGAGATTCAGGGTAATTTTGCTCGATACAACTGATCCAGGCCGATACCGTATTGGTAGCACGGTATGGACATGGGGTAAAATGGTCAAAAAACTCATTTCTTTAAGGAGATTCAGGGGTAATTTTGCCCGATACAGCCGATCCAGGTCAATACTGTATCGGTATCGTATCGGTTTTGTAGGTTACCGATACCTGTTCCAATACCGTGCGTCGACTCTCTTCAAAGCACCCCACTTCTTCTCTCTCATCCTGTTTTTATTTAATTTATTTTTTATTATTTTTGAAGAGAGTCGATCAGTTCCATGGTTTTAGTGCACAGTATTAGAACGAGTATCGGTAACCTACAAAACCGATATTATACCGATACGGTATCGGCCTGGATTGGCTATATTGGGCAAAATTACCCCGGAATCTCCTTAAAAATGAGTTTTCTGACCATTTTACCCCTTGTTTATACCGTGCTACCGATATGGTATCGGCACGGTATTGACATCGGTGACTAGCAACACCAGTACATATTGCCTGATACCGATGATATGATACCGATACTTGAAACCATGAACTGTTCCAAGATGAACAATGAGAATGAAATGTTGAATGAAAAATTAATTATATAGAACAATTGAAGAAAAAACAAAAAAAAAATCGAATGGAGTAAAAAAGGGGAGAGAGAAGTGGGTGGGTGCTTTCATTTTTTAATATTTTAATGACAAAAAAAAAAAAAAAAAAGTAGGGACCTTTATCCGTTGCTGTAACTGGAGCGCTGCTGTGTGCATCGTGAGGCACAACAGCGGCCATGTGTGCACAGACTCTGCACACATGGCCGCGGCTGCGCCGCACGATGCGCACAACAACGCTCCAGTTACAGCAACAGATAAAAACTCAAAAAGTAGAAGATGTGGACCAAATGATAGGTTAAATAGATTTTTTTTTTGGGGGTAATGGTAGGTTAAATAGATTAACAGGTTATTAGGTGAAATGGAAGGGCAATCTGGTTATTTAAAAACATGAGGGTAGCAGGAGATGTGAAAGTTTAAAAGCAGGGTAGTATCAGAAAAGAAGTTTAAGGTAGGGTAATTTTAATAAATATAGGTTAAGTGTAGGGTAGTGATAGTAATTGCCCCTATTTGTAAGGGTAATGTATGGGTCAAATGGTTGGTTCGGTCCAGTTGTAGTCATTTTTCCTGATTTTATGCATATACTAGCTAAGTGGCTAGATTGAAATCAGGCCGATACGGTGTTTGAAGTGTTTGGTTTGGCCTCTTATAGGCATCGTCTTGGTTTTTTCATATATATATATATATAAAGGAAAAAATATAAGTAAATAATAACGAGGTTGGATTGCTAACTTGTTATTCATGTAACAAGGGTGGGTTACATTTGGAAAATTAACAAAACGGTGAAAAGACCAATATGTGAAGAGCAGGACATTGAAAGGTCTATCCGGTGGGGGCAATATAAATTTTTAATAGAATCCCATAATGAACAATGTAAAGTGGCATTTCTGTCAATGCATATGGTTGTAACTGCGAGGATTCTCTTACCTACTATCTTTCCCGTCTCCGACCAAATTCTCTCTCTTTGTGGTTTCCGGTAGGGCTCAAGCTCTATTTGAAGTGGCCATCGATGGCTGAAGAACGCCTATGAAGAAAAGTATTTCTGTAGGCAGTTACTATTTCAAAAAAAGAAAGGCAAGGGTTAGGGTTTTAGAATTCCTGAATCATGCCATTGCTAGTGAGGTCGGAGACATTGGAAGGATCCATCTCCGTTTCTTGCGGTAAACTCTACATTTACCCTCTCTCTCTCTCTCTCTCTCTCTATACTAGAATGAATGTGTCTGTGAATCCTGATATTTCAGGTGATGATGAAAGATTCAAGTGACAGTAATAGTTTTTTCCCACAACTTTTTTTTTTCCTGCTCTTTACCAAATTATAGCTATGTAAATAGTTCTCAATGGAAGAAGAAATTTGTGGTGCCATGATCATGTCCTTCTATATTTCTCAATTGTGCTTTCTGTTTTCTATCGTGTATATTATTGAAAATACAAGACAGTGAGTGAATAATTTCCAATCGAATTGTGCTTTAGGGTTAAAGTTTTTATTGCCCTCCCCACCATTCCACTGCTTTAGGCTTTAACGTTTTGTGCTGAATGAAGTGCATGCAAAATTTAATATAATGAATGAAGAATTCTTGTAAAATTGTGTTGCCTGTCTATACATTTTGTTATTTCACTCTCTTTTTTTCAGCCATTTTGTACATAGCTCTCATGAATGAGCTTTGAAGGGCTACATTATTATAGCTTCACAACTAGATGGTTTAAGATCTCTTAATGCACATTTTCTAGTTGCATGCTACTCATACTTCACTAGAATGGCTTCCTATTTTCTAAGATTACATTATATTTCTTTCCCTTTGTTCCTTGCTGTCAACTCTGTGTAGTTCTTATAGGATTATGAGAAGACATCAATTTACCACGATATAGGTGCAGCATGATTTCCCATTTGGTGGTGATTTGTTGTGTAGAGTGTTATGGGTTGGCATGTATTTGTTGTTGTTAGTCCTAATGCCTCTTTGACTTGAAAGAGTAAGGAGCTACATTTTTCATTATAATGAATGGGAGCATTCTATGGTTCACAGAACTCCTGAAATCTTATGTAGCAAAGATAGAGAATTGACAATGCATGACATCAATGGTGAACCCATTCTACCTAAACTGCCAAGAATAGGATAAGACAATGAAGGAAGCTCTATAGTGTATGGCATGTCTTGAGCATTTGAAAGGCATCTAGAGTATTTTAAATAGTTTTGTTGGGGTTGGAGAAGTGAAGTAATTTGCTGTTTTTTTTCCCCTTTTCCTGGAATCATAGTTGGTTTTTTTTTTCCTTCCCTGCGCACTTCTTTGTTCTTATGAGTTTCCGCTGATGTTGGGTCTTGGAAGTCTAAATGAAAATAGCTTGGGAACTAGGATAAATTGGAAGAAGTTTTGTTTCACTTGGTTTCTACTCTGGTATATATAACCTTGATATTATCTGAGAAGTAAGTGGAGCTGCCAGAAATTTGGATTTGAGATTTTCCTGGTGGGGGATTAATTACCAGATACAGAAAGCACTTTGATTGATCAACTGAGAAATTAAAAAAGAGCCAGATATGGAGAAAGCTCACAATGTTGCTTAATCTTTCAGTAGGGAAATAAAAATGTTAAATTTTACAGGTCAATATTGAGGAAATTAAACGCTAATATCAAGCCTTACTATTGTGCTAAAGCAGAAATCTCCAAGCCAGTGGTTATGTTATAAGCAGTTGTAGGCACTAGAGTTTGAAGTTGTTCGTTTTCCCCAATCAAATTCCTCTACAACTTATGCAAATTGATGGAATGGGTAAAAAGATCTAATAATCAATTGAAACTCTTGTTGTGAGACATACTAATTATTTTTTATTTTTTTTTGGTTCTTTTTCTTATATTCCATTTCTGAAAATTGAAACCAACATGTGAAGTTCTATGATTTCCCTCATCTGGTCCGATGAACATGTTGAAATGTCATTTTTTTTAGATAAAGATGTTTCATAATCAACTTGTATTCGATAATTTTTGCTAATTTGTAATGAAATAATCCATGATCATCCTACGTTAGATAATTTTTGCTACTAGATTTGCATATAGTGGAGTTGGAACAATTTTTTGTTAGCTGTTTGTTTGAGTTAAAATAATACCGCAAGCGTACGGGTCAATCGTAGCTACGGGTCGAACACGAGGAGATATACGCCACTCTATTTAACTAACTTAAAAGTAATGCAAAGTGAACCAAATTAAAGTGTTAAATTAAACTAATTAAATTAATGAAAATTAATGCATCCTAACTCATAAGCATCTAACAAAATTAAGGAATTAAATTGACGTCCTAACACATGAGCATCTAACCTATCAAACTCACACAAATTGAAAGGAATAAAAATGCAGCCACACATAATAACCACATAAAAAGGAATAAGGGAATAAAAGTGCATCCACAAACCAAAACCATATAAAAAAAAAAATAAAAGAAATAGAGGGAGAAGAAGAAGAAGATAGAGAGAGATAGAGGAGAGGGAGAATGGGATTAAGGGTTTAGAGAATGAGATACCTTGATGTGCTTGAATATTTGAATAAACTCACCATGGCTTCCTCTTCTAAATCTCCATGTCTTGTCATCAACATAGGAACTTAGACTAGAAAGCTTTAAACTAAAACTATTACAACCATTAAACTAGACTTATGAAATCAAAACTAAGAACTTAAGCCAAAAATAGGAAAAGAAGATAAAATTTCACTAAGTGAATGAAGTAAAAATTATACTAAAAAACTGAATTAAAATTGAACTAGAAACTAACTAAAAATTGAACTAAAAAACTAACTTCTTACAACCCAAAGGGCAAGGGGTATTTATAGGGGGAAGAGAGGAGAAGAGAGAAGAGGGAAGTGTAGGAGAAATATTCCCTAAGAAAAGAGAATATTCTCTTCTCTTTCCTCTTTTACAATGCCTTGAATCCTAAGAAAAAAGAAAAAAATAGAAAGAAGAAGAAAAGAAGATTGTTTACATAGACCTTCTATTTTTAGAAAAGTAAATTTCTAATTCTAACTTGTGCTTCATTTTCTTTGTAGATATCTTCTTCAAGCAATAAAATCAAAGCATCTTTGATTTTTCAACCTTCCATAGATGAGAAAATATCTTTCAAAATAAATCTATCCCAAGTAAAATTTCAGAAGTACCCTTGAAAAGTTGGAGGAGAGAGAGAGTAAGGGTGATGACTAGGATTCCTTCAAGAATAAATAAAATACCCATTCTGTCCTTCAGAAAACGTAGAGCATGGGTTGCTTATATAGGTCTCACCATTGTGTGCCTTGCGAAAAATCACCCAAAATAGACCCAAATTTCGTCCAATTTGGAGTTCGGGAGCCCAAGATATCTCAAGTTGAAGTTGGACTGTCCAGAGCCCTCCAAATGGAATCTTTCGGGTACAGGAAATATAACTTCAGGTTATTGCGTTAAGGCCTCTGAAATCCGAACTTTCGCTTCACTTTGTCCCCTGCCGATTGTCAATAATTACAAATAAACCTCTACAGACCATTTTCGTGCTTCGTTACGGAAACGGCCGTAACTTCTTCATTTCAACTCGGAATCAAGTGTCGTTTGACCCGTTGCGAAGCTGACTCGATGGGCTACGCATCCAAGTCATTAACACCTCTAAACAACTTAAAAACATTTCCTTAGCATCATCTCCTCCATTTCACAAGAATTCACCTAAACCCTGAAAAGCATAAGAAAGCATCGAGTAACTCTATCCAATGTGGTAAAATGTATGCTTTATACCCTAAGATTTCACACATAAATGTGCTCATCAGATTCCCCCACACTTAAACGTTACTTGTCCTCAAGTAAAGCAAAAGAAAAACTAATCTAGAATGTAAAAAATCTTAACTCACTTTCGTAGGAATCACGGTTGCACTTAGCATGTGCAACAAGCCTTTAAATCCCTAGGTTACCCCTAGTGGACGAGTTGTGTCTCGTGGGTGTTTGCAGTGAATAGACACCCAAAATTCAATTGTAAATAAATGCTGCAAATTTTAATCATGGCATAAGTAGGACCGTGCACATAATCCCAAAAAGTGTTCAACTAAAGATCAAGGAGTCAAAGGTTCCCCCACACTTGAATTTTATCACCCCACATCAATTCAAGTAATAAGCATGTATCAAGATTAAGGGATCTCCTCATATTTTCTGAACACTACTCACCTTCAAGTAAACCACTCATAATATCAATGGAATCAAAGACTTAGGCTTTGAGTATTTTTGACCATACTTTCTTTTTCAGGCATTAAGGCAAAAACTTTTTTTTTCTTTCTCAACAACAAACTCTTTTTCTACTCCACTACTGTTCCCCGAATGACATGGTGGAGCATACACCAGACACCCAAATACTTGGTAGCTTCGCTTTTTGCATATATCCATAAGACATTGAGAAATTGATGCAAGAGTTTTTTTTTTTTTTTTTGAGTTTCCTTCCAAGGAATTTCGATCAAGTCACCCTGCTTCATGAGGCACAATGCCCTGTCTAGTCCCAAGGAATTCCACTTTCCTTTTTTTTTTTTTTTCATTCACTTTCATGCCTTGCCTTGCCACAAACAAATTGGTCTCAACTACTAGTCAAAAGATCAAAGAGTCCATAAAATACATAGAGAAATCTAGCCATCAAATGAAATAATGTTCATATTTTTCAATTCAATCACTCTCACCGGATACAAACCAACCACCGTCCTTGAAAAGGGATTTTTTTATTATTTCGAATGTCAGGACACCTAATTCCCCCTCTCTCTCATTTTGCAATCAAAGAGACATATGCACAAAACCAAACTATTGTCACAATCAAAATTCACCAATTAAGCCCAACATCCCCCCCACACTTAATTCATGCAGTGTCCTCAATGCATGCATAAAAGAAAAAAATAAGGACAAGGGAGGAGATGAAGGGGCTTACCAGATATAATCAACAAAGAGGATCATGAAGAGTCATGAGCTCTACAAAAAGTGCTAGGAGCAGTAATAGAAATCTCAATCCATGACCAGTAAATGGAGAAATAGCTTCAGAACCAGAAAACATTCGACCATGAATTTTAGTAAAGCGAGAAATAATATGGAAGTTAAGCACAACTGAGAAATATCCAATAGAAAAATCTGTCCTCATGGGACAGTGAAAAATGAAGGCAATAAAACTCAAGCCATAAATCATTCCCTCCTCTCCCATTTGCAATGTAGAACACCTATCATTCTTTGAAAAACCAACCAAAAAGGGATCACAATAAGCATAAAAAGGATTATGAATAATCTCATCTAAATAATAATAAAAAATTGGAGGTTTACTCAAATCAATCCTAGCAATACAACTATCAGCACTTTGCATAACTTGATTTGCCAAATAAGGATCATCGAAATATGCTTGAAAGGCATTATGACTAACATTGTCCTTCTCAATAAAATCGTCAAACCTAGGAGGTTTGGACAAATCAACATGTGAGACAATGGAATCCTCAAAATGACAATTATCTAAGTTTTCCAAAGAGAGAGGGAGAGATCGAATTTCCTGGGTTTCTATGTTATCATGAAAATCTGATTCTAAATCAATAAAAACACTAGGCTCACTAAAATAAAAAATTTCAGGAAAAAGTTGGACTTCCCCAGGTAGCTCATCAAATCTCGCTTAACTAATATCCTGAGGAGACTCAATCTCAACAAATAAATCATCATGAAAAGCAGCTGGTTGGGAATGACTCTCATTAACCTCAAACTGGGGTGGTGGACTTTCAATATCATTAAACTGGGGATGAGGCAGTTCAAGCTGACTAGGTAATGTACCCGTTTCCTCCTCTTGCACCATGGTTATCAGTTGAGAGAGTTGCTTCTCCATGGTATTTTGGCTTGTTGTGAGAAGGTCTATGTATTTCTCAAGCTCATTCAGTCTGGCCTCCTCACCCATGTTTTGAAACTCAAGGGGTTGGTGATATGGTTTAAGGAGAGGTAGCCCATTGAGATTTAATGGAGGGTTGGGCATTGGAGGACCAACTGACCATGATATTGGAAATTGGGTGGTCCAGCTTGGTTATTCCATTGATCCCACAAAAAATCGGGATGATCACTCCACCTCTGATTGTAAGTGCCAAAAGAATTGTATTGAAATTGAGGACTCACATTCTCATCACCATAGCTACCCCCATAAAGATTATGGCATCCTTCCATAACATGGATTGTCTGGGGAAGTGACCAATCAAAATTTCCGAAAAGCCCATAGTTGGGTTGGGGAGCAAAATTGTACTGGGGTGGTGCAAAATTGTTCTCTCTCTCACTACTTTTGGCTTTCCTAACCTGTTTAAACATTTTCTCCAAAATCATGGTTGCCTTAGCATAGGTCTATCTTTCCCCTAAAGTCTTATTTGGAAGTGTATCTCCCATTTTTCTAAATTAACCACCTATCCCAAATTGAGGTCTCCCATAAAAAAAAAGTTTAAAGAAAAATAAAAGACTAGAAAAAAAAATACTAAAAATAAGAGGGAGCATAAGATAGATAGTGCATCTATCCCTAAGAAATCGAAACAATGGTTCCAAAGCTGTAAGGTTGCCATATAGGTTGACAGCAAGGGAACCCGTATAGTCTTCACGAGCCACCTATGGGCGACTCCAAATGGATTCTGATGTAAGGTGGAGGACTACTATACGTTTATGTTTCCAACGCTCTCACTATGTCGCTTTCCTGTTATCAAGAGTGGTCACCTCCAAAGATAAGTCATATGCTAATCCAAACCACCCAACGAATCAAGGGGCACCAAGATTGGCTGGGTTTGGGCATATAAAGGACTTTAGATTGGGCGCACACTATTTGAAACAGAAGAGAAACAAGAAGAGGTTTTCAAATTTTTTTTTTTTTTTTTTTTAAAGAAAGAGAAGAAACTAAAGCACTTCGAATTACTTAAAAATCAAAAAAATAAAGTGGTCAATAATCTCCTCGGCAACGGCGCCAAAAACTTGTTTGAGTTAAAATAATACCGCAAGCGTACAGGTCAATCGTAGCTACGGGTCGAACACGAGGAGATATACGCCACTCTATTTAACTAACTTAAAAGTAATGCAAAGTGAACCAAATTAAAGTGTTAAATTAAACTAATTAAATTAATGAAAATTAATGCATCCTAACTCATAAGCATCTAACAAAATTAAGGGATTAAATTGGCGTCCTAACACATGAGCATCTAACCTATCAAACTCACACAAATTAAAAGGAATAAAAATGCAGCCACACATAATAACCACATAAAAAGGAATAAGGGAATAAAAGTGCATCCACAAACCAAAATCATATAAAAAAAAATAAAAGAAATAAAGGGAGAAGAAGAAGAAGATAGAGAGAGATAGAGGAGAGGGAGAATGAGATACCTTGATTTAGAGAATGAGATACCTTGATGTGCTTGAATACTTGAATAAACTCACCATGGCTTCCTCTTCTAAATCTCCATGTCTTGTCATCAACATAGGAACTTAGACTAGGAAGCTTTAAACGAAAACTATTACAATCATTAAACTAGACTTATGAAATCAAAACTAAGAACTTAAAATCAAAACTAAGAACTTAAGCCAAAAATAGGAAAAGAAGACAAAATTTCACTATGTGAATGAAGTAAAAATTACACTAAAAAACTGAATTAAAATTGAACTAAAAACTAACTAAAAACTGAACTAAAAAACTAACTTCTTACAACCCTAAGGGCAAGGGGTATTTATAGAGGGAAGAGAGGAGAAGAGAGAAGAGGGAAGTGTATGAGAAATATTCCCTAAGAAAAGAGAGTATTCTCTTCTCCTTCCTCTTTTATAATGCCTTGAATCCTAAGAAAAAAGAAAAAAATAGAAAGAAGAAGAAGAGAAGATTGTTTACATAGACCTTCTATTTTTAGAAAAGTAAATTTCTAATTCTAACTTGTGCTTCCTTTTCTTTGTAGATATCTTCTCCAAGCAATAAAATCAAAGCATCTTTGATTTTTCAACCTTCCATAAATGAGAAAATATCTTTCAAAATAAATCTATTCCAAGTAAAATTCCAGAAGTGCCCTTGAAAAGTTGGAGGAGAGAGAGAGTAAGGGTGATGACTAGGATTCCTTCAAGAATAAATAAAATACCCATTCTGTCCTTCAGAAAACGTGGAGCATGGGGTGCTTATATAGGCCTCACCATTGTGTGCCTTACGAAAAATCACCCAAAATAGACCCAAATTTCGTCCAATTTGGAGTTCGAGAGCCCAAGATATCTTAAGTTGAAGTTGGACTGTCCAGAGCCCTCCAAATGGAATCTTTCGGGTACAGGAAATATAACTTCTGATTATTGCGTTAAGGCCTCTGGAATCCGAACTTTCGCTTCACTTTGTCCCCGGCCGACTGTCAATAATTATAAATAAACTCCTACAGACCATTTTCGTGCTTCGTTACGGAAACGACCGTAACTTCTTCGTTTCAACTCGGAATCAAGTGTCGTTTGAAGCGTTGCGAAGCTGACTCGATGGGCTACGTATCCAAATCATTAACACCTCTAAACAGCTTAAAAACATTTCCTTAGCATCATCTCCTCCATTTCACAAGAATTCACCTAAACCTTGAAAATCGCAAGAAAGCATCGAGTAACTCTGTCCAATGTGGTAAAATGTATGCTTTATACCCTAAGATTTCACACATAAATGTGCTCATCACTGTCCAAGAGGTTATATCTGAACCTGATCAAATTATTTTAGCGCATCTAGTAATAGAATTTTGAGATGGTTAGGATCTGCCATTAGGTTGATTGGTGGCTTTACAATTTGCACTGCTCTATTTTTAGTCTGTCACACTGAGTATTCTACTCTTGTGTGGATAGTAGATTAGGATGGATCTTGGATTTTTATGCTGCATAGGATTAGACAATGACAGATGGATGAAATGGATGTTTTCTCATATGTTTAGCCTGTATTTTCTAAACACATGAGAAAACATTGTGTGCTTGCAAGCCAGTGTTTCAGTCGGGAGGTTTATTTTAGCATTTTCAGCTGGAATGTTGGATGATGGCAAGGGTGATTTATCGGATAGCAATAGGTCAAACTCCTTCTGACAGATTCACCTTGGGTAATACTGGTTTTAGGCTAATACAGATGTTGTTTAGGCTATCTGCATACTTTGTATTTCAATTAAATGTGTTGTCTACCTCTGTCCCTTTCCTCTCCTTTTTTTTTTCTTTCTGGTATTGATAACTAATTGAACAAGCATTCAAAATTTCAAACAACAGTGGAAGTAGAAGGGGGGGGGGGGGGAAGAAGTAGTTATCTCTGTTCCTGTTGGAGATGGCAATGTCAAGCAAGAAGAAACCTCTTTCTTCTGCCTTAGTGGTCTCTACTGACTGTTCAAGTTTCAGGTCATTCTTTCTCACTTGTGGCAGCCGTCTTTCGTAGTCCAAAACCTATCCTCCTTCGCCTGATTCCATCCCAATTATTTCAAAGAGAGCCTAACTCCTGAAAACACTTCTCACCATAACCCCACTTCTCAACCCTCTTCAATTTGTTTAAGAGATGGCAGAGAAGCTGCAAGAATCTACTGGAGAAGAGCCCAGCAATTGGAAAATGAGCTTGATCAGCTTGATCAGTGGTTAAATACCGAAAAGTTATGTAGAATTTCCTAGAAAAAAAAAATTGGGAATGCCCATCTGAGCTTGAGATGGAAAGTACTGATGAAAGTTCCTTAAGAACAGAGCTCATGAGAATGGCTCATGGTGGTTACATTTATAGAATGGCTCATGGTAGTTACATCTATAGAACTATGATGTTGGTTAGACCATGGTGTAAACTAGTCATGCAACTATCAGTGCCAGCGATCATTCCGGTAGAGGTCAGGTCAGACATTTTGCAGGTTTTACAAAGAATGTTGGAATTGATGGGGACCAACAATCTGCATCACTGGTTGCTGAAATCTCTGCCAATGTTTGATCTATGTGAGGATCATGAAAAGAAGATCAATGAAATTCCAATGTCCCTGGGTTCAGGAAATGGTTTCATGGAGGCCATTGTCGTTGGTTCTATTGAGAATTTTGAAATTCTGGTTTTGGAGGGCATGAGAATCCAAATGGGTAGAAAAGAAAGAGCTAAGAAGGGGGTTTGGAAGAAGAGATATGAGGAGAGATTAAGGGAATCTGTTGTCGTTGTGATGCTAATACAAATGAGAGATGCAGAGAAAAAAAATGAAGCTTTTGGGGAGATCATGATTGGACTAGTTGAAGCATCTATTAAGCAGGCAGAAGGAAGTGGGATTGTCATTGAAGGGGTCCATGTTACAGGGATGGGTTGTGGTGGATTTAAGGAGGATAACAAGTTAGACCATGCCTGGCTTGATTTGGATAATGAACAGTTATTTGGTAAGAGAAGAGATTTCAAGGATGGAGAGGACTATCTGTGGAGTGTATCTGTAAAGGGTTGTAAAGGGTGATTGTTACAATCATAGGCTTTAGGGTACTCTGTTAGTGGTTAAGGGTAGATGGGTAATTAGTGGTTAAGGGTAGTTGGGTAATTTGATTGAGAAATGGCTTTATATAGTGTATGGATCGATTGTAAAGGACATGAATAATAAAATCTCACTTTCCACTTATTTCTTATTCTCTCCTTCTCTTTTCCTTTCTCTTCCTTCTTTGTCTTCTTCTTCTATCTCTGCTTCTCTTGCATCATCGCACCACTTCATCTGATTCATAACATTGGTCCGACCTGCCGGATCTTCCGCCTCGGTCATTACATTGGTGCTTTCACTGAGAGAATCGGCAACCAACCATGGTCGACGAACTCCGCCTCACCCCATTGTTCACCCTTGCTCAAGAATTGAAGGACATTCGTGCCTTGTTGCTTGATTGCAAGAAGAACTGTTTCAAGATGCAAAACAACATAGCAGATCTGTGTTTGAATTCTGCGGCAATCAATGAGCAATCAAAAGAACTTCAGCGTTTGATACGTGAATCAATCGATGAAGAAAATTCCAACGGCATGGCAGACCCTGAATCTATGGAGCAAGAAGACGATTCTGGCGTTATGTCGGTTGAGTTTGATGGGGCTTCGATTCCTGCCGTCATGGGCCAGAATCCGGTTGCATCAGAGCTCGTCCTGCCTTCATCGATCAGAGACCAATTGCTTTGGAGATCGTCGCTTTAGAGATTGCTGATTCGGAGGTCGCTCCAGTCTTCACGAACCAAGTTCCAGTTGCATCAGTGAGATTTGCAAGATTCAGAAAAAGGGGATTGATGGCAGTCTTGCTGCAGGAATCGTCGCAACAGAAGATCGCTGGCTTGGTTGAGTTTGAAGGGGATCATCTGTTCATTCCCTCTCCGTTTCCTGGAGCACCCATGGATGCAAATGGTGAAGACTTCTGGGGTTTTCCGTTTTCTCCACCATGGCCACCACCCCTGAATCATTGGAATGATATTTCAAGCGAACCACCACCACTACTTAGCTGGTGCTGTGGCGTTGTCTTCCTCTGTTCCTTATCTCTCTTCTCCAGTCTCGATTACGCTAGAAAGATATTCGACCAGATTCCCCAACCAAATGTTTTCACCTGGAGCACCCTCATTCGTGCATACGCTCCCAGTCCAACGCCCAACCATAGCCTCCTTATCTTCTCCAAAATGCTCCATCAGTGTCTTCACCCACCCAACAAATACACTTACCCCATTGCAATCAAGGCAACGTCAGAGCTCTCAGCTTTGCGCGAGGGAAGAGTGCTTCATGGCATGGTCATTATAGCCTCTTGGGGTTCAGATATTTTCATTCTGAATTCTCTCATTCATTTCTATGCTGCATACAGGGAATTGGATAAGGCTTTTAAGGTGTTCGTGAAAACTCTCAATAGGGATGTGGTTTCGTGGAAATCTAGGATTATTGCTTATGCACAGGCAAGAAAGAAACAGCAGTGCTTCCCGGTTGCGCAGACAAGTCTTCTGGTATTTTCTTGGGTCCTAGAGGGTCTGTCTTCGATCTTCTTCTCGAGTCTTTTGGGTCAGCACCTATCTATCGACATGGCCCACCTTGGCCTTACAACTTCTG
The DNA here is from genome assembly GCF_018873765.1 of Telopea speciosissima. Taxonomy (NCBI): domain Eukaryota; kingdom Viridiplantae; phylum Streptophyta; class Magnoliopsida; order Proteales; family Proteaceae; genus Telopea; species Telopea speciosissima. The sequence goes on along the minus strand of NC_057925.1, from coordinate 51,366,776 downwards.
CAGAAATGTTGGGGAAAGATGGGCCAGGGAGAGATGGGGACTGGAACCCTCGACTTCCACCAAAACCATCACCGTCTTCTCCTGCAATAGCTTCCCAATGCAAAATCAGCTTTGAACTCAGGTGGGATTTCGAATCATTTTTCATAATTGGTTGCACCCATGTATTCTGTTGTGAGTGCATTAGCAGTTATGTGATATCCAAGTTAGAAGAGAAGATAACTAGTATAAAGTACTCAGAGTTGAGTGGTGAAGAAATGTTAGAGTTTGAATCATGTCTTTTAATTCTTGCACCCGAGGAGTGTGAAAAGTGGAAGGTTGCTCTCTGTGAGTCTTTAATTCGTGAGCCCCAAATATTTTACTGCCCATTCAGAGATTGTTCTGCCCTGTTGCTGAATGATGGGATGGGGGTAATTGCTTCTATTGTTGGTGGCTCATTTGGAGCAGTAAGTATATTTGCTTCTTTGATTTTATCATTTGAACTACCATTTGTGTTGCTTCTACGACTTCGGTTCCTAGGGGTGTGCTTGAATGGGATCAGTCTATATTTCTTATGTGCATGTGTTATGGCCTGGATGATGAGCAATCACATGAGCAAAGTTGGATCCATCTTCACAGGGGTTCTGCTTTTCCCTATAATGATGGCTTATATGGGAAAACTGATGTTGGGTTTGATGATGTTTAGGGAGATGGTTGGTGAAGGTATTCAGCTTGATGTTGTGGTTATGATTAGCTTGTTTTTTATTTGTAGCCAATTAGGGTGGCTGAGACATGGTCAGAATGTGCACAGGTGGAATATTGGGAGGCGTCTGCGGCTGGGATTGTATTTAGGAAGAGATGTGGTTTCGTGGGCTGCACTGATATTGGGGTGTGGGATGAATGGCAGTGTCAATGTTGCTTTGGATCTCTTTTATCTGATGTGCAGGGAGGGATTGGTTCCCACTGAGATTACCTTTGTTGGGATCTTGTATGCTTGCAGTTATTGTGGAAGGGTGGATCAGGGATTTGAGTACTTCAAGAGGATGAGGGAAGTATATGGGATCATGCCTAAGATAGAACATTATGGTGGCATTGTTGATTTGCTTAATTGGGCAGGGTGGGTGCAAGAAGCACATGATTTTATTCAAAATGTGCCACTGGATCCCAATTGCATGTTTATTAGATATGTTCTGGCACTTCACAGGATCAAGGATGCGGAAAGGTCTCAAGATCCTAAGGAACATGCTGCAAATGAAATGGCTTCATTAATTAGAGATCCCAATAAATCAACTTCATTCCATTTGAAATTTCAGCAATTTTCCCGACCGCCACTTGTTTGTGATAATGTTGTACTGAACGATCTCCTTCAGCCTTTTGATCCAGGTGGATACCACAACTCCATGAATGCCACCACCCAGCTGCCGATTATGATACGTTTTGTGTTTGATCCGGGGATCGATGTACAAGCTTTACCGCAGAACCTTGAGGAGTTTCAGCTCTAGTTGTCCATGGATTCTCAGTAGAACCTTGAGGACAAGGTTCTGTCCGAAGGGGATGGTAATGTTACAATCATAGGCTTTAGGGTACTCTGTTAGTGGTTAAGGGTAGATGGGTAATTAGTGGTTAAGGGTAGTTGGGTAATTTGATTGAGAAATGGCTTTATATAGTGTATGGATCGATTGTAAAGGACATGAATAGTAAAATCTCACTTTCCACTTATTTCTTATTCTCTCCTTCTCTTTTCCTTTCTCTTCCTTCTTTGTCTTCTTCTTCTATCTCTGCTTCTCTTGCGTCATCGCACCACTTCATCTGATTCATAACAGTGATTCAGTACTATGAGCCATTGGGACTGTGTGAGGAACCCCGATGTTGCTTTTGCTTCTTGAAATAGCAAAAGAATTGGCTTTGAGCATAGAAAATAAAAATAACAATTGGCTTGCCATGATGATCCTATGGAATTAGTGAATATCCTGCATGATTTTTTAATGCAGTTTTCCTTGGCTAAATGTGTTATGTTGTAGTTGGCTAATCTGTTTAAACTAAGATTCTTAAGACTGACTATTTCTGTATCATTCTAGAAATTTACCGTGATACATCTATCAAATCTTCAAATGGTATCCCATTTAAATCAAGGGCCATGAAATATATTTGGAATCGAAGATGTGCTTTTGTTCTTTCTTTTTCTTTTTCTTTTTTAATTTTAATTTCCCATGAAATTAACCCTCTGAATTTATGTTAAACCACATTTTAGTTGTTACCATCACTAGTTCTTGCATCCTTGCCACTTTCAATAGCTCCAAAAAATTATTCTCTAGTCCATATGCCTTGAGCCTTTTTTTTTAGGGCGGCCCTTTGTGTAACGGTAAGGTTGCTCCATTGTGATCAAGTGGTCACGGGTTCGAGTCTCTTGGAACGGCCTCTTCGCAAAACGGGGGTTAAGGATGCATACATTATGACCCTCCCCAGACCCCGCAGTGGCGGGACCCTCATGCACTGGGTACGCCCCTTTTCTTTTCTGTGTTTTTTATAGTATGGATACAGATTTATGGACAAAGACAGATTTGAAGGATGAATTGATGGTTTCTTTCTATTCTCTGTAGTTATTTCTAGCATAACCTTATGTTTCAATACATGCCATTCCTGACTTGGGGTCAGACTCACGAAACCTGTTATGCTATATCAGAGTCAAAACAGTGAATTTGAGGATATACGCACTAAAACTCTACTTAGTACTTACATGATAACTTCAAAATCCACATTGTAAAAGGACACACTGTACTTTTACATGTAAACTTACTTGCATTCAATCAATCTTTGAAAAGCTGGCATTGACCCACTGTTTTTTAGGCTGTAATCCTAATAATGTCTTCCAGTAAAAAAAAGGGCTGGTTCAAGTCTCTTTTCAAGTACAAAATGAAGGTGTGAAGCCAACAGGTTTGTGAACCAAACAATGATGAACAAGCTATCTCAGAGTCAGCACTGAACAAGCTTGTTAATGCAACCGATGTATACAACTTGGAGGTACCATAGCATAATGATTTTTAATTTTAGATTTTGTTTATTTTAGTTATAAACCTCCGTTGTTCAGAATCTATTTCTTCTAGCGATGAACCTCTCTTTTCCAAAATTGTACAGGAGATGGAGTCCTTGGCCACACTCAATTGGGATTTAAAGCCATACCAGAAACAAGTTATCTACTGGTTGTCAGTATTGGAGAAGGGTTTAGATGTCGAGGAGGCAACAATTACACAAAGAACAGATGAAATTTTTACTTTTCTGTCTATAGACATGTCTCTTTTGTGAAGTTAGTATAGCTGGTATTGATCAAGTAAGCTATTGACCAAGAGTTCTCCTTTGATCTATGTTAACATCATCTTAGGGGAAGCAACTTCTCAATTCCCCAGGGCAACTCAGATGGCCAGACAAGAAGTGAGTTTCTTTCGAACCCTTGGGCCATCTCAGTGTGGATCCTTGCTAGAAAGAAATGTAATATTTGTAAAGAGACCAAAAGAATCAAAAGAAATGTATACTTGTCCTCTCTCTCTCTCTCTCTCTCTCTCTCTCTCCCCTCTGATTCCTCTGGCATCCTCTACCCCTGTCCTGTGTTCTTGAAGTTTCTTGTATTGCATTCTTACTACCTTTAGTGTTCACATTGGCGATGGAGAACATGGGGCTGGTCGATATACTCTGGATATTATGAAGATTAATGGGTTCGGGACCAAACCAATGGGGTCTACAAAGCCTGCCAGTGGAATTCTGGGAGCTCAGCCTCCGGATGTATTTTGAACTATTGAACTATAATACTTCTTTTCATTCTGAATCAAATGCTTCTCTCTACTTTATCACTTGTCTTGTTCAACATATCAGACGAATCATGTGAAAATCCTTGTAGATTAGAACATTGTTGTAGTCTTATTGCATATGTACTTGACAACTCTACTTTACGGGTCTTTAGCTCAATTGGTAGAGCACTTTGGAACGTGAGCATGTCTCAAGCATGTTCCAAGGGGATGGTGGTTCGAATCCACCTGGAGTCTTTTGATTCAACTATTCATAAAGAAGTTAGATTGCACATCACAAAGATTAATTCTGTTATTAAAGAATACCCACCTCCTTAAACTTCATAAAGATTAATTCTGTTATTATACTAATTTTCCTAGTGATTAGGAGGTAATGTGTGACTGTATCTCCATGAAAGGGTTTTTGAGTTGTTATTATTATTTTGGTAGAAACCATGCATGATTTTATTAGTTGCAGTTCAAGGCTTCTAGTTGTAGGTCTTATTGAAAATTTTCAAAGATCCTCCTCTGATAAGACTTTAGTCCTTAGTTGAATTTTAGAATTAACCAGTTGACCTATGAATTTTGTCTTGTGTATATTGTAGTTGTAGTGAATATAGATGAATGTGTTCTACCATTACAAAAAAATGTTTTGGGATTGTATTTGGGCGCTTAAAATTAGGCAAGCTTTTGCCAGCTTGGGAAATCCTTGAGCCACATTTGTTTAGGTGCAGGTTATACCATATAAACTAAAGTGAACGCAATGATATATACACATCATGAATGCTGGAGTTTTGGTGCATCCGATATAAAGACGTGGAGGAATTTTTGGTAAGAATCACAAAACAATTTACTCGTAAAGGCTCTTGCCTTCTTATGTAGCATTCAGACTCAAGGCTTATGTTTCTTTAGTACCCCTCCACCACACCCCATCCCCTTTTACTTTAGTATTTTAAAAGTCTATATTTATTAAAGGGCCTTGGCTCGGTATATGGAAGTTTTAGAAATTTCATTTCAAGTTAGTTTAGTTAGTTAAGGGTAGGGGTGTCAATTTAGGACCAAAACCAAAAATTAGAATCGATCAAGACCGATCGGAATCGGAAGTAGACCATTCAATAGCTTCTTGGGATGGATCTAGTCCTAGTGATATACTATTGGTCCGGGCCAGTTCTGGTCTGGGTCTCCTAAAGGTTCTAGAACCGATAGTCCATTAAGGACCCAGTAGCACCAAAACCGTTGGAACCAGATGATATGTAAACAAATTGACTGGGAAATTAGAAATCTAAAACCTTAAAAGGCTTTAAACCCTATAACGATAGAAGTGTAATCTACCGTCACCTAATGTTTATTTTATGCGATGGGTGGTATTTGGTGTCGCTATAAATGACGTGGTGTATAATACCGTCCCCCAAAATCTATTTTTTATGATGGTCATAACATGGATCATCTGCATGTACCAACAGGGGGACGTACATCTCAGAGCCAATCACATTTTAATTTTGTTTCCATAAAAACCCCTCCTCCCCTTGTAAATGGTAAGAATAGGGCAGGTGGTTGGCTCTCATATGTATGTTTACCTATTGATACGTGCAGAGGAACCAAACTCCATTTCTGTCACCAAACACGTTTTACAGTGTGACAGTGCAATCGTTATCGTCTATGGTTCCCTGACCGGTGTGGTTCCCTAGTGCCTCTCACAAGAGGGGGGTGGGGCCCACCCGAGGCACCTGACCGAACACTCTGCTTGGGTGGGGTCCACCCTCCTCTTGTGAGAGGCACTAGGATTGAGTGCAAACCCATATTGACACCTATGGTAGTCTCTTCTACTTCCTCGTATTCAGGGGGTGCCCAATTTGATGATCCCAAGCGCTATCGCTCCATAGTAGGCGCACTCCAGTACATTACACTCACACCCCCTGACATGGCCTTTACAGTTAACAAGGTGTGTCAGTTCATGCACTCTCCTACAGAGCATCATTGGTCAATGGTCAAACACATTTTGCGTTATCTTAAGCACACCACCACTCATGGTTTACTGCTTGAGCGGTCTACCAATATTGCACTTCAAGCCTTTTCAGATGTTGATTCGGCAGGTAATGACTCGGATCGCCGGTCCACTGGTGGATATGCCATTTTTCTAGGACCCAACTTGATCTCATGGCAATCTCAGAAACAAAAAACCGTTGCTTGTTCCTCTACTGAGTCAGAATACAAAGCTCTCGCAGATGCAACGGCTGAATTGATTTGGTTGGAATCCTTGTTTCGAGAATTGGGCTTCCCGCTCTGTAGCTCCCCTATTTTATGGTGTGACAATATTGGAGCTACGTATCTTTTGGCCAATCCTGTGTTCCATGCACGCACCAAACATATCGAGATTGACTTTCACTTTGTGCGGGAACGCGTCGCCAATCGACAACTTCAAGTGCAGTTTATTTTCACCACAGATCAGATTGCAGACGTTCTTACCAAGGCCCTGTCGACAACTCGGTTTCAATTCTTGTGGGACAAGCTAAAGGTCCGCTCCGCTGGCCCTTCATCTTGAGGGGGTGTATTGGATAATATTGAGATCTTCTCAAACTAGGAAACCTATTTCATATTTTATGTAATCTCTTGATTCTATGTGATCTCTTGTAATCCTCTCCTATTAGGATACTCCACCACATGTGATATCACTTTCCTATTCTATTTGTAATTCATTAGCTAGGGCTGTACATGTATGTATATTCACTCTCATTGAGAGATACAATTAATTATATTTCACTATTCCTAACAGTAATGATCCCTGCTAGAAGTTTGTTATTGTGTTATAGACAGTTTAGTTGTTTATGCTACAGAATTTGGGATCTTGATTTGATGGAAGTTGCAGATCTCCATGGAGAAGAGGTTATCAGTTTAACACCAGAGAAAGAAAACCCATGTCAGAATACCCATCCACTAAACGGCTCCATATAGGACCAGTATTCAAGTATTCATTTAACTCTATTAGTATTAGGGAAAAGGCTCAGCACGCTATCAATGTGCCCAGCCTTGTGTTTGCCTCTCTCTCCCCACCTTCCTAATGAAAAGACACCCCTACCACTAGCTTACCTGCTCCAGGCAGTGTGTCTATCCCTTTTCCTAGCTTACCTGGAGTACGAGGTGTGCCCCCATAGTATTAATCAAGGTTTAAAGTATCGGTATCAGGTATCATATCAAAAAGGTAATTTTAAGACGTTTGTATCATATAGAGAAACGCAAGATACACTAAAGATACACATAGAAGTTTAGGATACATGCAAAATACAGTTTTGAAACATAAATAAGTTATATGTAGAATACATCATGTATAAAGAGGAGAACAAAGTATGACGAGACAAGTGCACTCAATTAATTATGTAGGACGGTTTGGCCTATCTCCACTCCGTGGTTGACGGAACCTTGTAATTCGGTAACTACGAGCTTCGTTCGCTTTCATGAATAGATTTCTATTTACCAAAAAAATAAAGGATGAAGTTGCTTACTTTTACTAATACCAAATTAAAAAAAAAAAAATTGTCATTTTCAATTTGGGGAAGATTTAGGGTTTAGACACACCTCATAAAATAATAAAAAAAACCCCGAGTTTGAAGCAATCATTCAGGTTGTTTTTCACAAAACTAATGATCCATTGCACGCACACACACACACACAAAAAGAAACAACATTAAAAATCAATATTTAACAAAAATCAAAGTTTTGATAGAAAATTGTTCTTGTGCAAATCTAGTTTCGTTCCTTGATTGGAAGTTGTTTAATTACCAAATGATGATGAAACCAACACTACTAAAGTTGCTTTTGCCAGTAGAAACAAGGAATCAAATTGGTTTGCCAAAACAAAATTGGTTACAATACCTTACAGGAAGCTTTGGTAAGTGTTTTAAGTCATTGATCGAGTTATATAGTTTATAAGAAATACATCAAGTGAATTGATAAGTATCAATCAATACATTATACAATCCCATGAGCAGTACTAGTAAGCTTTGATAATTAATGCATTACATTAGATTCATTCCAAACTATATGATCTACACAAAATAATGTAAAAGTAAACGTAATGCATGGATGATGATAATGTTATTTGAAATAAAAAACTACTGCAAATTAAAACCTCATCTATCTCAATTCTCAAGTTGATTAGGAAAGTTGTTTAAGAGGAGTACTACTACTACTACTACTACTACTACTACTACTACTACTACTACTGCCACTAATTTGCTACAAATTGATGATGATATATTAAGTACCAAAAAATTAATCCTATGACCTAATTAAACGGAAAAAAATTTGCTGCTACAAGGCTTGCAGCCGATAAAATAGAATATAATTCACTTCCGTTTTGGGTTCATAGATACCTTCTTAGGTTTTAGTAATTTGTAAAATACCATTTAAGATCCCATCTCCTCGGCTTCCCTGCTACAGCAACAGCGAAATTTTGTCCAATACGGCTGTGAAGAAATAACCCTAGCACCAACCCGACCAAGACGGTAAACATCTGCAGAAGCCCTCACACGTCCATGGTTGAAGAAAGCTTTCACCATTTTATTTCCAATCTCCTTACCCTCCTCCTCCTCATCAGTGACTGTAACAACACTAGTTCCATTCAACTTACAGCCGAATACTCCTTTCTCCCATGCTACCTCCTTCACCTCTGCAAGACCAGGAATTCCTAACGTCTTCTCCTCCTCATCCTCCTCCTCCGTGTACAATATCTCACAAACGCTTTCTATGTTCTTATCCCAAAATATTCTACACCCGAATTCTCCCGCAGCATTCTTCCCCACTTTAAGACCAGGAATCAATGGCTTACGCTTGGTCCAATCCATAATATACCTGTCAGGTCCATGCATCTGAGAGGGCATCTGAGGTGCCACACTTTGAGCAAATCGAGAAATCTCCGATTTCTGGTGTTGCAATAACGAAAACAAATCCTTCTGAGCCCGAAATTCAAGAGGAATTATTTCAAGACGCACGAAGTTGGAAGGGGGTGGGGGGGGGGGGGGGGGGGGGGGGGGGGGGGGGGTTTTTTTTGTGGGGGAGTGGGAAAACATATAAGGAAGTTGTTTCGGTATCTTCGTTTTTTAATTATTGTATTTTTTAATTATTGTTGATAAATACAAAAGTTTTTTACACATATTTGAAAAATTATTGAAAGGTATCGTATAGGAGTTATTTATCATTATTTTATTTTTGAACGGTTCAGATTAAAACACTTTTAATCAGATGGTTACAAAAAACCAGTGTAAAAGATTCCTCTTATACACGATCGTGCATGAAACTTTTAGCCAACAAATAAAAAAAACAAAAAAAAACATAAAACATATAAATAAAATTGAATTTTTTAAATGGATAATATAAATTCAACGTTATGAAATCAAATGTTTAAAAGAGGAAAGATAGGCTAAAACATGAAGGATCTAGGTTCTTAATCAAAACCCACACCGGTTGCCACAATCTTGTCTAGGAAATTAACATGTTTTAAACTAATGGTAAGAAAAAGATAAAAATTTGACCGTGTTTCATACAACCACTTTCATAGATGAGTAAAGAAAGTGTGACATAAGAGCGAAAATTTCCGAATTCGAATTTGAGAAGCTAGCCACCGGTGGATACTGTTCTGATGGCCACCGATGGTGATATTCCGGTGGCCCACAATGTTGGGCCCTCGCAAACGGCTGATAAGGGCGAGGCATGGTCGTGGGCACGTAGAGTGGCTGGCAACGAGGCACGTGAAGGTTCGGTGTCGCTTCAGTACTTTGAACCTACTGTCTTGGATGAAAGGAAGGTGGCCTGCTGTCCAGTGGACGATCTTGAAGAGGAGAGGGGAAGGTGGGACTCGGTGCTGGTGGGGTATGTGTTCGGTCAACGACCCACTTTCTCCAGTATGAAGCGCTTTGGGCAAGAGAAATGGGCCCATGTAGGCCATGTGGAGGTCTATGGCTTGGAAAGTGGAATTTTTGTTTTTGATTTTCAGGACTCGGATCTCAGGCAATAGATCCTTGACGACGAACCTTGGACTTTTGGGTTACGCCCCTTAATTCTTCGCCCGTGGTCCCCTGATGTCTCCCTCTCCAAGAAGGAGGAGACAATCCTTCCCCTCTGGGTTAGATTATATGGTTTGAATTTGCAATTCTGGGGGACTCGGTCGCTTGGTCACATTGCCAGCTTACTGGGGAAGCCGTTGTGCATTGACCGACGTACGTCTCAGCAGGAACGGTTGTCTTTTGCGAGGTTCTGTGTTCTTATTGACGCTGCGAATGGTCTTCCGGACTCCATTTAGATTGCAACTGGGGATGATGTTATTTATGAGCAACCTGTTTGGTATGACTGGGCTCCTCCTAGGTGCTCTACTTGCAAGACCTTCGGGCATTCTGACCAGCAGTGTCCTCGCACTATCGTGCCTCCCCTGGATAAGGAACAGCCGGCTGATAGGCCTCCAGTTGAGGGGGGGGTGGAAGGTTACTGCTCGGCGGCGAGCTCGTGCTGGTCGCTCTCGGTGGCCTGACTCCCCGCCGACGGCCATTCTTAGGCCCACGCCTACAGTGCCGTCTATCCCAGAGTTAGGTGTTACACCAACTTCGGAGCCATTTCCTAATAGAACGGAGCAACCTCAAGTCTTTGAGCATGGGTCGTCTTCCTCTGGTGCAATGGCAATGTGCCACGTGGCATCTATGGATCAGTATGGGTTGCTAACCTCTAATAGGATGGACTCTTCAATAGGCGAAGCTCCTCCTAGTACTCAACAACCTCCTCCAAGTAGCATGACTCTCGCGCCAGGCCAGCCTTCTCTTGAGCAGGTCACTGGGGATAGGACTCTTGCGAGGGGTTCACCTCCGAAGGTTAAGGAGAAACGGTCTCTGGCTACTCAATGTGATGATAGTGATGCTTGGGTAAATAAGACACGTGGCTCACCACCCCATCATAGTAGGGATGTGGAGAGGAACACAACGATTACGAATCGGTTCTCGGTGCTTGACTCGGCTTTGGCTGCTACGGATGGGAACCCGGTCTGGCACGCTAATGTGGTTTTTGACTAAGAGGAGAATGAGCCAGTTAGGGAACTCGATAGAAGCCTGGGTAGGAGCACCCATGCGCTAAGCTCCGCTTCAGCCATTTCCCAATGATTAAGTTGGGAGCTTGGAATTCCAGAGGCTTGAATGAGCCTGGAAAGAGGTGAGCTGTTGTTGATTGGATGTCAGGAAACAACCTCGATGTTGTGGGTTTGCTGGAGACAAGAGTTAAGCCTGGAAACTTTGATACTGCTTTCCGGTCTTTTAGCGCCAGGTGGGGGTGTTGTACCAATTATCAGGCATCGGACTCGGGTCAGATTTGGGTGCTGTGGAATCAGGAGAAGGTGGTAATTCAGCCTTTAATTATTTTGGCGCAGCTAATACATTTGCGTGTGACAATGAAGCAGACTCAGCAAAGCTTTTATGCTTCTTTCATTTACGCTTTTAACTTTGCACATGAACGTGATTCGATGTGGGAGGAGATCCACAGATTGGGGGTGCGTCAGGCTCAAGCTTGGGTGGTGTTGGGTGATTTTAACGCAGTAAAAAGCCCAGAAGAAAAGCAAGGAGGTTCATGCATGGAATGGTTCAGCCACTCGCCGATTGCATGGCGGATGCGGGGCTAGCGGACTTGCATTGGACCGGTGCTAAGTTCACTTGGAACAATAGAAGTGTTGGTGATCAGCGGATTGCGTGTAAGCTGGATCAGGTTCTAACAAATCTTGCTTGGTTGGACGCCTTCCCTTCATCCTCGGCTCATTTCCAACTTCCCATGGTTTCTGATCACAGCCCAATGGTGGTGTCACTTGGAACTAGATCTCGTACTCGGGGTAAGCAATTTTATTTTTACAACTTTTGGGCAGACCATGATGAGTTTTTGCCGTTGGTTAGGGAGGTCTAGACGATGCCTGCTTCTGGTGGTCCGTTATTTGTGTTACTTACCAAGCTTGAGGTTCTAAAAAATTGTCTCAAGGGGTGGAGCCGCAACCTGTTTCACAGGATGGATCAGAAAATCCAGGATTGCGAAGGGGATGTGGCAGGGCTTCAAGGCCTGATTGAGGGGGGTTGTCTGGATGACTCGGTTCTGGCTGAAGAGAAGAAAAGCTCAGTTAGTCTGCGGCGACTCTATAGCCTCAGGGAAGCTGAGCTTCGCCAGCGTGCAAGGGTGCGATGGCTTGGGCTGGGCGATGGGAATTCGGATTATTTTCATAAGTCCATGCAGACTCGTAGAGCTAGAAACCGTATCACTGCAGTTCATAATGAAGATGGCCACCTTTTGACAGATGAGGAAGCGATTGAGCAGGAGGCAGTGCGGTTTTTTGAGAAGGCTTTTGCCGGCTCACCCCAGGTTATTTGCCCCCCCGGGTTTGAGGTGCACGGTGATAGGTTTCTTGATTCCACTGATTGTGCAATTCTCACCCGCCCTGTCTCCGTAGAGGAAATCAAGGGTGTTATTTTTTAGGCGGATGATGACAGTGCACCGAGGGTTGATGGGTTTGGGGCCTATTTCTTCAAGAGAGCTTGGGACATTATTGGAGGGGAGGTATGTGAGGCCATTCTACATTTTTTCGATAACCCCAGGTTTTCGGATCAACTTAAGACCTCAAGGTTGACCCTAATCCCTAAAGGGGATGTGCAGAACACCTTTCACGACTATCGGCCGATTGCGGTGAGTCCGTTTCTTTACCGATTTATTGCGAAGATTCTCGCAAACCGCTTGAAGTTGGTTCTTCATAAGGTGGTCGGGGTGAATCAGTCTGCTTTCATTGAAGGCTGGAGTGTGGTAGACAATGTTCTTCTTGCCCAAGAATTAATGAATGGGTATCATTTGAACAAGGGTATGGCCAGATTTGCTGCTAAAATTGATCTGCGGAAGGCGTACGACTCTATGCAATGGAGTTTCCTCTTCACCCTGCTTCTCAGGTTAAATTTCCCCACCACTTTTATTAATTGGCTGTCACAGTGTGTGGTTGATCCAAAATATGTAATATCCTTGAACGGGGGGCAATCACCTACCTTCAAAAGTAACGGGGGTTTAAGACAAGGCTGCCCTCTGTCGCCGTTTCTGTTCAATATTGTGTTGCAGGTGTTCACTGATTCTCTCACGGCTGCTGCCCAACATGGAGATTTTGCTTACCATCAGTTTTGTGAGAAGCCAGGTATCACTTCTGTGTGCTTTGCAGATGATCTTTTTGTTTTTGGACGAGCATCAGAAGCAAATTCCATTAAATTGAGAGACCTCTTCCAGGAGTTCTCTAAGCTTTCAGGACTCACCATTAATCAAGGGAAGTCTTCCATTTTCTTTGCTAACTGTGCGTCGGAGATGGAGACCTTCTTCACTCAGCACCTGGGGTTTACACAAGCTACTCTCCCAATCCGGTACCTTGGGGTCCCTTTAGCTTCCAAATCTCTCCGGCCTATGGACTATGCACCCTTAATCACTAGGCTGGAGGGGAGACTGTCCTCATGGAAGGCTCGGTCCTTGTCATATGCGGGGAGGTTAGTGCTCATCAAGGCTGTGCTCATGGTTGTGATCTCCTATTGGCTAAATTTTTTCCGTCTGCCTAGAAGTGTTATCTTTGACATGGAAAGAATCCTGGCTCATTTTCTTTGGTGGGGCAGTGCTCCCAAAGGAATGTACAAGGTGGCTTGGGATTCGGTCTGCAAGCCCAAAGAGGAAGGGGGGGTTGGGGTTAAGACGCCTGGCCGAATGGAACGCTGCTGCATTAATGCGTCATGTGTGGAGTGTTGCAACGCGTTCAAATTCATGCTGGGTTGAGTTTATTTACCATCGCTGGCTACGTCGACACTCTATTTGGTCCTTGGATACCCCATCACAATGTTCTCCAACTCTAAAACAAATTCTGCGACTGAGGGGGGTGGTGATTCGTAAGGCAAGATCCCTTCTTCGATCGGGTGAGCAAACTCTCCTTTGGTACGACCCTTGGCTTCCAAATGGCCCGCTGGGCACAGTCGGGTGCGTTAATATCAGAGGCTCTTGGAAGACGTCCGTTCGAGAAAGTTGCTGCTGCAATTCGTTCTATTGATGGTGATTGGATGACCCCGGTTATGGATGAGGTTCTAAGGGATCAGTGGGATGTGATCTCGTGTACCAAATTCCACAGTAGACTGCCATGCGATTCGGTCATATGGACTGCAGAGCCCTGTGGTAAATTTAGTTTGAAGACAGCCTGGGAGTCTGTAAGCACAAGGGGACAGAGGGTGGCGTGGCATAAATTGATCTGGTTCCCGGCTACCCAACCCCGGTTTGCTTTTATTACATGGTTGGCGGTTAAGGGAAGACTCTCCACTAAAAGTCGCCTGGCAGCCTGGGGGATGCAGGTGGATAGTATGTGCGTTCTTTGTGGTGGAGACTATGGACCATGTCTTCTTCCAGTGTCCTTTCTCTTCTGCGATTTGGTGTGGTATCCTCCGCCTTCATGGTTATATCAGGGAACCCCTCTCAACGTGGCAGTATGAAGTGGCTTGGCTCGTGAAGCATTTCCAAGGGGACTCTCTGATGCACATGCTTAAATGCTTCAGCTTCATCACTGTGGTGTATCGGATTTGGGAGGAAAGAAACACTCGCTTGTTTCAAAATAAAAATAGGGAGGCAGAGGTGGTGCTTCGTTGGGTGATAAATGACACGAGAGCCAGGTTTTCAAATTGCATTGGAGGGGTCAAGGACACTCCGATATCCAGGGCGTTCTTCAATAACTGGGAGGTTCAGGTGAAGTTTAAGATTCCTTCGACCACTTTCCACAGGTGGCCAACCCCCCCCCCCCCCCCCTTGGGATGGGTTGCAGTGAATTGCGATGGGTCAGTCCGATCACAGCGATGCGGTTTTGGTTCGATTGGACGTGATGACACTGGCAAGGTGCTGTTCGCATTAGCCGGCGGGGTTGGAGGGGATAGTGTGGTATATGCAGAGTTGTTGGGCATTCGGTGTGGACTGGAGAAGGCTCAAGCATTACATCTGCTCCGGGTTCAGGTGCGGTCCGACTCAAGCTGCGCAATTGGGATCGCTGCAAGGTGCATCCAAGCGCCTTGGCACTGCAAGGCGATTTTGGAGGAGATTCACAGGCTTCGTGATGGTTTCTAGAGGTGCACCTTTGTACACCACGTCAGAGAAACGAATAGTTGCGCAGATCATCTCGCAAGTTTGATCAATGTGGACCAGGTGCTACACCTGGATATTACTAATCTCTCCCCGTGTTTATCCAAGCTTGTGCGTGATGATGCACGTGGGAGAGCCTTCCTAAGAATGTAAACCCTCTTTATTTTCAAATAATACTATTACAGTTCTTTTCTTCCCAAAAAAAAAAAGGTCAAAATTTATATGAAAGAAAAAATAAAAAAATGAATAAAAAAAAATCGAATCAAATCTCCCATCATTGCACAATTAGAATTTTCTAATATGTAAAGAACATTAAAATCCAACGTTATGAAAATCGTCAAATATTTAAAAAGAGGAAAGGTAGCGTAAGCATGGAGGATCTGGATTTTGGATCAATGATTTATACCGATTGCCACAACCTTGTAAATTCAATTCACACGTAGTTTAAACCAACAATTAAAAAAAAATTGTATTAAAGAAAATTAATAACACAAACAAACAAAATTGAAACTACCCTTCATTCCTATCTAAAATTCCATTCTTCAATGCTTAATCTTTATGGCATTTTTCTTATAATTTCATAATCTTAAGTACCCTTAGTACTAATTAATATTAAGGGAAATTAACGAAATACCCCCTAAAAATGGGTCGAAACTCGGATCACCCCCTAAAATTTGAAAATACTCAGATCACCCCCTGGAATAGAGCCCAATACTCAGATTCAACCCTACCGTTAGTTAACTAGTTAAATTTTTTGAAAACCCTAAACTACCCTTGAGAGTATAATTACTATTTATTCTTTTTTTTTTCTTAAATAAAATAAAGAATTGGAGAGGGAATATTCCCTCTCCTCCTTCTTCCCCAATTCTTCGGATTTGCTTCTTCATTCTGGGAGAGAGAAAACAGAGAGAAGAGAGAGAGAAAAAAAATTGTCGAAATTTCAAGCTCTTTTGAATGCAACCATCAATCAACTCAATTAATATGTGAAAAGGGACATTCAACTCCTGCAACCCTAACCTGATGGTGAATACAGTTTCAAGCTTGGTTATGGTGCAAAATCTCACAGCAGAGAATGATTCTGGGGAAAAAAACTCCTAGGGCTTTAAGATTTAAGGAATATCTCTTTCTGTTTGGGGTTCTCGGTTAGTGGAACCGAACCCAACCCTTGAAGCAAACTTTTAGAAACTCTTCGAGTATTGTTCCGATTGCAATAAAAACACAAAGGTGGTCACTACAACAAACTGGGTTTTTAGAGACTGAAAAATGCTGTCCCAAAAATGTATTTTCCGACGCTAAAACCATCTTGGGACGAAACAAATATCCGTCCCTATCCCGTCGCTATAAGAGGTGTCGCATATGCTAGCGGCGGTAATAAATATCCGTCTCTATATTACCTTATTAGCGACAGTAATCTTTCCGTCGCTAAATAAAACTTAATTGGGACGGATTGTTTCTGTCTCCAATATAATGATTTTAGAGACGGAAATCCACTGTCCCTAAAAATATTTTCTATTGGGACGGTAAGTTTCTATCGCGTAAAAGTTTTTAGAGACGAATATGTTCCGTCTCTACCCTTGTATGTGGGGACGGTTTTGCCGGCTCAAAAAATAACAATTTAGGGACAATTATTATCCGTTGGTATTACTGTACTTTTTAGAGACAGAACATTTCTGTCTCTATATTATATTATGGGACAATTCCCTCCGTCACTAAGGTTATATGTTGGGACAATAATGCAATTTTAGGGACGGATATTTTCTGATGTTAAAACTTAGAGACGATTTTTCTCTGTCTCTAAAGATCCATGATTGGGACAATTATTTACTGTCTCTATGTTGATTACAGGTATAAAACCTATTTACCTTGTGGTAGGGACAAAAATATCCATCCCTAAAACACACTTTTATATATATTGTACATTAATATTTATCTATTTAAGAAAGATAAATAAAAATAAAATTAAATAAAAATACACAAAATTAATATTAACATAAACTATTCTGAACAAAAGATGATTCTATCCAATTTTTATATTTACATCCCAAAAAGTGTAGCATTTTGTCCAACTATATAATGTTCTTCTCCACCCCATCCCATCCTACTAGCTTCTTTCATTCTACCAAAAAAAACTTGTTTCTTTCCATCTACCAAAACAAACTAGGTTCTTCTTTCCTTTTACCAAAACAAACCGGCTTCTTTCCTTCTACAAAGACAAACTGACTTATTTCCTTGACATTCAGTAACAATATGAACCTGAACAAATTATATGGGATAAACATTAGTACAATATACTATAAATATTTGGGACTTAAGTAATAATAATTAAATAAATAAATAAAATGCACACACCTTAAGCTTTGGATCAACATGATCACATGATTACTACAACTGTGATGGACCATCTCCATGATTTGAAGCCTAAAAAAATAAAATTCTATCAAGATTTTATTTATAAATTGATTTTATTAAAGATTTCATAAGATGTAGAGAATCAGTATGAAAACATAGACCTCTGTGGATTGCATGCTTGCTGAAGTGTTTCCTCTCACAAATTGCATTAACTCATTAAAATCGGACCGCATCGAAGAGATTTCTTCACCTTGTTTTGCTAGCCTCTCTTTCAAATCTCTCACCTCACTCCGCAACTCGGCATTTTCCTGCATAAAAGCAACAATGTTTTTATTTGATGTCCCTTTTGGACATATTACAACTCCAGCTAAGCGCTCTCGACCATGTATATCAGCTCCCATTTCATCGCTGAAGATCTCTTCATGCACTGCCATATCCCTTTGTTCTTCCTCAGGTTTCTCCTTGAGTTTGCCTGACATCCGTTTCTGTAAATCATATTAAGTAATAAGAAGTGAGTGAGACATAAATGAGAGACTCATTTGAGAGGTAACATAAGCAATTTTCTAGCTTGTATTTCAGAAACAACCATGAGAAATTTATCCCTAAGAAATTTTTTGTTAGCAATCAAGGCTAAATCTCACATATGCAATCTCACAAGTTCAATACAATACATTAACTGGATCCATCCATGGTGAATTCCTCCTTCAAATTCAATGTCACAAGGGTCCCTAATGGCAAATTGCCATTCAAATATATTTTTCTGAACATATTAAATCAAAATCAGCAGATTTTCGATAAAGAACAGAAATAAGTTCATTCATGAAATGGACTGCCACCACTAAAATTGCATGTAGACCAAGATATAAATGGAAAGTGCTGCGTTCTCGATCTCCCCATGTTTTTGTAGGAAACAAAATATAACTTCTTCAGTTATCTCAAAGAAAAAATAGCATACAATTACCAATACATCTCAAGCATGCATACAAAATTCATTATGGAAGCTACAAGACCTAGTTGATAGTGACAACTGAAAATAAAAGGGAAAATTACTTGGACACCCCCTATACTATAGCCATTTTGCTTAAACTCCCCAAAGTTTGAAACAATTACTTGAACACCCCGGTAAATAATAAGGAGTGAAACCGGCCATGAAGGGAGAGGAAGAAGGGAAAGAAAGGAAGAGAGAAAGAGAGAAAGAGAGAAAGCAAGGGAGATAGAGCAGTAATTCAGACATTAATAGACTCTATAGGGGGTTTAGAATCACCCATTATAGCAAAGCAAAGTAGGTTCAGCACCAAGCATAGATCAGAATAAGGTCAAACCACAAGGCAGACCAAGAAAATAGCAGACAGATCCCATTCACAGATTGTATACAGACATGACCATATCTGTGACCATAAACAACAACAATAACCAGCCAGAGGTAGCAGCAATATTGAAAATCAACTTAGAGTCAACACAAGCCATAACCAGAAACTGCAGGGTAGAAGAACAAACTACACAAATCACGGATTGAAGCAGAAAATACCCAAATCACAAAGAAGGCTGTGAAATTGCATGGGGCAAGAGTTGTTTTATTGGCCTAAAATTTTGGTTGAGTATCTTTATGAGGAGAACGAATCTCCATTTTGCTCAAGTAAATCTAGAGGTTCCCTTATAAATGTGATAGTCTAGGTCTGCTCTGTGTTATGACTTTTGAAACCTATAGTAACAATATAGAAAGTTGTGTGTTTTGACAATACGAATATACCATACTACTTCAAATAGAGTGGTGGCAGGGTAGGATTTGTGAAACCAACCCCATGTAGTTGGAATAAGGCTCAATGGATTCCATCATGCTACTCCCTATAACAGCCTTGCGACCCAAGTGCACATGTGGAATAGGCTCCATTCATTCATTTTTTTAAGTTTATTTTGAGGTCCATTGTACTAATTCAAGAAACAATCCATTCTACTCATTTAAGAAACAATTCATGTATGGACAGAGTTAGACACTCTTTTTTATGCTGCTGTGTGTATTTTGCCTATAAGCTAGCTCAACATAGTCCTACTTGGATGTTACTTTTTATCTTAAATTTGTTATCAATTGTATCCCTTAACTTGCTGTACTAAATTACATTCCTAATACACATTGGAACCAGCAATCTTGTTTGGGATTACTTCTATACGACAGCAGGTGTGAGCTTTGGGACATACAATCTTGCCATAGTCTCACAACTTCAGGAAATCTTTGATGCAGATTGGAACTCTCCTTACACAGTTCCAGTTGAACCATTAGATGGAGCCAAGGTTTATTCAAGTCAACTAACCCTTGAGGAGTCCATCTAAGCTAGCAACGAGAGAATTTTTACAGCAAATGGTTGCAAATGTGTTTCCAGCCATAGAGGTTTTAAGATAGGCATCGAATAGAGCATCATAAATTGATTGATTATATGTAATTTTGTTATCTCTACTATTATCCCATCTACTAATAAAATCAAAACCTTAAAAAAGTTACTTTTAAGATTAAGATTTTTCAAGTACGGGAGCCAAAAAAAGGCAATGTAGACCCATAAATGGAGGATTTATTATCTAAATGCCTGTATCCAAAGTTCAAAGCAACTATATTAGGCAATATAGACCCATAAATGGAGGATTTATTATCTAAATGCTCGTATCCAAAGTTCAAAGCAACTATATTATCAAGCATCTATTTCAAATTCCACATGTTATTCCAAATTCTACAACCCATATCAAATTTCAAAATTCAAGCACCATATATCAAAGTATGTCAACTGCAATGACACATTCAAAGTAAACAAGATATTCAAATTAAGTAGGGCAAGGATATTTCTTAAACTTCTCTTTGTATCTCGATACAACCCGGTAGCTCTTTCTCCCCCCCCCCCCTCTCTCTCTCTCTCTCACACATACACACACAGAAATAAGGCTATATTTTGGGCTTCGATGGGTTAAGAATTGGGAGCACACAACATAACAAATAAGAAATAGTTTGCATCCCCCTTTTTTAATGAATCAGCACATATGTATTTTTGTAGACTTGGTTATTACATTAAAAAATATATATAATAAGGTGTTAAAGTAACTGATCTCATAATGTAAGGGCTACATGACCATATGTACCTTCAGATTGCCACTCAATCCCTGCCCCAACCCAGCAAAACCTTCCTTGCTTCCTCCTCTACAAAACCATCCCTCCCCCCACCTCCACCCTTTAATTTTTCTTTGTGTTTATCCCCTACCCTACCCTGTACCACAAAGAATTTCAGCCCAGCATGAAGATGTAGGTTCAAGTTTGAGGAGCAGCCACTTCATGCAAAAATGTTAAAGGCTAGGACTGAGACAATTTCAACCCCCCCCTAAACAAAGACCCTACAAATAGGAAATGAAAGCACTTGTGATCCTACAAATATGACAAATATGAACTTAACGCATCATAACTGAAATGCGGGTTGAATAATCATACCATTTTCTCTTGTGATGTGATGTCTACAGGAGATCCATCCTTTCTAGTATGTGCTTCCATGAAAAGCTCCAACCGAGAGGGAGCCACACCATCTGGGTTCTCTTTACGCTGAACAAAAGGTATATATATTCAACATTAAAAGTTTGTGTAGACACTAAATTTTGTCACCCCCCGGCGATGATGACAACAGAACACGGACAGACATCGGTATCTCTCTCAAGAAGGACTCTTGTCCCTACATCTAAACCAAATCACCCTAACATCCCTAAAATGACTTATAAGACCCTTTTATCAAATGCTGAAGGAGGTACTGCTCACCCTCCCCCACCACGGCGCCGTGGATGCCTTCCCACGGCACCGTGGGCGCATTCCCAAGGCACCGTGGGGATGTGTACTGGATTTCCACGGCGCCATGAGTGGGTGTGACATCAGCCTACTAACGTCACCCACGACGCCGTGGAAAAGTCCCCCACGGCGCCGTGGAGGACTTATCTGGCTAGGAGAGAGAGGGGACCCCTCCTTATAAATAGGAGGGTCTCCCCCCCTCATTTCTCAAGCTTTTCTCGGGTAAGGAGACCCTCCAGGGCTTGTTTTGCCCCCTTTTCGCCCTCTTTTCCTCCGTCTTTTCCTCGTGAGTATGTGAGTGAGTGGAGTTCTTCGACGTGGGTAGATCCTTCGGTTACCCATCCAAGCATAGAGCGATTCTGCTCTTGGGTATTGTTATCCCGTTAGTGTACGGATAACGAAAAACCCCCTTTACAGCCACTATTCTGTTTGTATACAGATAACGAGAATCTCTTATATAGCCGTTACTCTGCCCGAAGTCTGAGTGATAAAACTCATCTCGTATAGCCTCATTCTGTCCGAAAAGAGAGAGACAAGCCGATCGTCCATCTCCACCTGAGCCGTGGGACATCACATATTTCGCCATCGGTGCGCTTTCATTTATTTATTGCATTTCTAGACTGGTATCTGTCTCTTTCCCTTTCATTATTTTTTGCATAATGTAGACAATTAAAACAACTCGCTTAGTGTACATAATAAATGATTTTCTCTTCCTTTGTCAAGATTAGTGTATCATAATTTAGCTTTACATGTTAGTATAAGATATATTATCAAGGAAAAATATTCAAAAACCAGCATCTAGTAGAAAGATCGATTTATCCGGGCGCGGTGGGTGCCTAACACCTTCCCACCCTCGTAACCTGACTACTTACCCTGAATCTCTGACCAGACCATATGAAATCACATAGCCCTTTCCGCTAACCCCGGATGGGGCTACACCCATTGGGTCCTAGGCCCTAATCCTAGGTGGCGACTCCATTTCTTTATAAAGCATGATCCCAATCCCCATGATGATATATCGGAATGATACGCCGTTATTCATCAAAGCCAATCTTTGTCGCCATAAGGCTGAGGAACCCTCGTCCCGAGGACCACGGTACTTACAGTTTGATATTTGACTAAATATATTATATACTTGTGAATAACCCTCTTCTATATTGCCTTCCTCTCTCGTATTTGTGCAAAACTCCTCTTTCCTGCAGTATAGCCCATTTTAAGTTTGGACCTATTATCTTTATTACGCGTACACATGGCCTAACATATTTGAAACAGACACATACAAGTCTTAGTCATAGTTTGAGAAAATTATATATGCAAATCTCAACCAAGTCTCGCATAATAAGAAAAACCCCAATTTAAAATTAAAAAAACATAATTTAATGGCATTAGTAGAGGTCATGCCTGAAAAGAATCGGTATCCCACAAGCGGAGGAGATCTAGTCACTGCTTTAGTGGAACACGTTTATCACGATTCAGAACCCGTTCTTCATATGTGGTATATTGGTTATAGATCTTTACCTTCAAGTCAAACTTAAAGTCTCTCTAACGATCATTCGACTTCTGTAATGCCCACGCCTTAGTATCATCGGTAAGATTAAATTTTTCCTATAAACATTTAAAAAAAATCAGTTACCAAAACATTGAATCTGTTGGAAAAAGTAATACTGGTTGTTATTATTTGAGTGTCATGTTACTTTGATTTTCTTCCATGCATCATCTTTCTTCTCCATTGGAATCTTTCTCCAATTTGTATAATTGCACGGCAAATTCGATGAAGCACATGCTAGTGTTCCAATCCAAGTCATCAATTGGGATGTTTCATCGTTGCATGATTGTCCGTGATCATTAACAAAAATGTCCACTCCTTAAAAATCCATCACACTTCGTCTTGAGTCTTCCATAATTGATTTATGCACTTTACACATGGGCATAAGATCTCATCCCTTATAGCTGCATTAGAAAATGCATAGTCTAGAAAATTGTTGACCTCCTGTATGTATAGTGCAGATACCCTAAAAGATGGTTCCCTTGAGTTATCAATCCAACTTCTAGACATAGCTATTAACTGTAACTGAAAAAGGCAAAAGTTAAAATTTTAAAGAGACATAATGCAGCTAATACATGTTAATACAGACTAGACGATCACTTAAAAAATGATCATACGAAGATCAAGGTATTAAATTGATGGGGTCCACACCCTAGAATGGGGTCCTGAAGATCACAAAGTCTAGGAACATACTTGGAACCAGAATCTAAATAGAAAATTCTGGCTTAAGGTAAAAGGGTTGGAAGCATAATGACGACATGGGTTCAATCTAAATTGGGATATAGGACTTGATTTTGAATTTAGACTGAATTTCTTCAGTGGTCCCACTGGAGCTTCCATGAAAATACAAAGTAAACAATTAGAAGAAGTGCAGCAAATCTGGGCATCCTATAAATATGAAACAGAAAATGACTGCTCTGTTTTAGATATGAATATGGCCAGCGACATTCCACAGATTCAGGTGGGAAAACAAATAGCAGCAAGCTCTAAAGAGATATTTAACACAAAGAACATAATGGAGATGGTATGGAGTTAAGCAAACCATATACATGTGGGTCACTATACTACAGGTCATGACCCACATGACCCAATTTGCAGATATTCCAGTGTTATGTTATTTGTAAATCTAATAACATATAAATTTGGTTAACTAACATATGATGCTATCCCAATTTGCAGATATTCCAGTGGTTGACCAGCATGCCAGTAGAATTGGAGGGGTATATCCGTCTAGGATGCACCATCTTGACCATATTCATTGCAATGCCCCAATTTATGTGGGAGAAGGTGATGAATTGCTTGATTTCAAAAGGCTGTTGTAGTGTGTTTCTACTCACCTTTCTCTTTCACAATAAAACTCAGTTATTCATAACTAAAAGAACTAAGGAAAAAGAAAAAAGAGTGCAAGTCATAGTATAGTTGTAGGAAAACTCACCAAGAAGTTATTTTGTCATTTGCACGTCTATAGTAACTATATTTAATTGGGTGGTAAATCACCTAAGGCTTAAGAATTCAGAAATCCCATAGAAAACAAGAATTGTAGGAATTGAGGAACCAAAAAGTAACGAAAGAAAATCAATAATGCATTCAAACAGGTCTGATGTGACTAAAATTCAAATTGAGTGGCATGTTCAACAGGAGGAATGGTTCTGAGAACAAAATCTGAATATGAAGGTCAGATTGCAAGTTATGGTGGTTTCCTACTGAGGTTAGGAAACTAAAAATCCAGACCAGACACTGAAACAACCACAGTGTTTTCAGTCATTAAACCAAATTAGTATGTATGGATACAAGAGTTGATTTAGCAGAGAATTAAGCCAAATGACAGAACCAGAATATTAAAAACGAATATAAAAAAAATAGAGATTTTAACAAGTTGACTAGAAGGACTCTTGGGTTCAACCAGAAATTTAAAAGTTTTCAAAACTAAAATCAAATCAGAACATAGAGTTAATAATCAGAAAAAGAAATTTCAGGAAGAAGGTAGAATTTTAGTAAACAGAATAGTAACTAAATAAAGAAAACATAATTAAGAGAAGAAGAGGATAAGTGTTCAGGCATCCCACCTGAAACACTACCTTATAATCACCACCAAGGCCTCC
Source organism: Telopea speciosissima (assembly GCF_018873765.1). NCBI lineage: Eukaryota > Viridiplantae > Streptophyta > Magnoliopsida > Proteales > Proteaceae > Telopea > Telopea speciosissima. The sequence goes on along the minus strand of NC_057925.1, from coordinate 51,342,071 downwards.
CTGGAATCGCCACAACAGAAATATTCTGAATCACCACAGAATTGGTACGCTGAAGTCAAAATTCCATTAGTCAAATCATTGGGAGCTGTTAAGCCTTAAAATATTTCTTTAAAACTTAAAAAGACAGTTCAGACACACTAAAAGTCCTCCATCAACCAACAGTCTTTGGAAAATTTTCTAACTTGGCTCAATTACCTTATAACAACCCTAACTTGATTAGGTAACTGCTTCCCTTGCACAGGCTAAGAGGAGAGTCCCTAACTGACCAAATAATGTAATAATAAAAGAAATAAAAACCCAACTAAAAAAAGGAATTTCTTCCTATCATGGACTTAAAAGAGCGGAATTCTAAACTGAATAAATAACTGACATAGACTTAAAAACAGATTTGGAATTTATAAGTGGTATTCTAGTATGTCCAAACAACTTAAATAGTAATAAAATAAAAAAAATAAGCTGCTAAAAGCTAGTCCATGATTAGGAGAAGTTTGATTGATCCAGAACTTGAACCATGGGTCAGGTTTGGATCAAAACCGCATGCCATCTTTCTCTTATTTATATCACTGGAAATCTGCATCACCATTGCTCCCCTCAAACAGATGGCGTCAAAGAGACTCTTTTTTCATGGCAGGCAGATGTTCCATGACCAAGGAAGGTTATATCATTGTAGTGGTCTATTATCTTGGGAATATTAACTGGGATGTTCTATTATTTTTTTGTTTTTTGGGAATCCAATAGGGATGGCATAATGACAGTTCGATTGCTGATGAAATATCTGGTTAAGAAGTTGAGATTGGATAACGAATCAGAGGTAATTTATTTCACTTTAAATTGCTTATGCACAAGTAAGACCGTTCTACACTCTTTACTAACACAAAAAAGTTTATCAACTTATTCTCCAACATTAAAGCATCAAACCAGAGAGAGAGAAACTCACCAGCAACAGAGATAAGGGATTGGATCTGTGTTTAGAACCCAGATGATGATATCGCAGCTCTGTTTGTCCTCGTATCTATGCTTGCTTCCAACGATAATGATGCAAATTAGATGTTAGAAGAAGACCACATTGTTAACGTTCATGAGAGAGAGAGAGAGAGAGAGAGTTTGAAAGGGAGAGTGATTAGAGAGAGATAGGGGATTTCAAGAGGGAGAGTGAAACGAGAAAGAGCTAGAGATTTCTGTGCTGAGTGCAGAGAGCGAGAATCATTAGACAGAGGTAGGGATTTCGAAAGAGAGAGTGAGGGAGAGCGATAGGAGACAGAGGGTGTTTCATGCGTTAGGGTTCTACACTTCTCACGCAGAAGTGCAAAAGTGGAAGAGGAAGGGATTTTCACGGAATAGCGGGAATGAAAAATAAAAACCATTCCCGCGCGCATAACACCAATTACCGCGTAATCAAAAAATAAATAAAATAGGGAAAATTAGATATACCTCCCCTGTACTTTGGCCTAATTACAGGTTCCTCCCCTTGGTTTTCCCACCTTACACTTTGACCCCTTATGGCTGACGGTGTTGGGAAGCTGTTAGTTAATGGTTTAAAAAGATAATATTACCCTTATTCTAAAATACCACAAGTAGAATTACAATGATACCCTTTTCATCATCTTCAACCTTAAAACACTCATTTCTTTCCTCCTCCACCGCCACCACCACCACCATAGCCGCCATCACTACAGTCGTTGGCTCCTCCTCCACTGCCGCCGCCGCCTCCTCCTCCTCTTCGGACTCTTATACGGTAACACTAGAGGTCTCCTGCAAAAAATTATTGATCTCAGACATGCTGGAGAGAGGGTTCTCAGGAACAGTCACCAAACAAATAATCGAATATAAATGATGAAACGAGCCCTGCAATTGTTGAAGTTACTCGCAAGAACTTGTAGTACTGTTGGGAATTTTCTCAGGAAAGAGATTTCAGAGATTGTTTTCACGGTCAGCAACAACAGAGAAATACTGAGTCTTTGTGAGATGACCCTCTCACCCTTTTGATTAAAAACGATGTTCATCTTCTCTTCTTCTTCTTCTTCTTCTTTGTAACCCCACCCACCCCACCCCACCCCACCCCACCCTCTGCAATCCCCCCATTGTCGACTCCATTGCCGACTTCGCCGCCACTTGCCTCGGTGATCAAGATACCCCATATCTCTGCATCTTCAAAGTTAACCAAAGGTAGGCCATCCAAAAAGAAAGAAAACCAAGCACAGAGTTGAGATCCCTCTGCAAAAAAAACTCACAAACCCATTTGACTTTTTTCATTTCTAATAAAAACCCTACTCTTCAAACCACTCAAGAAATCAGCCATGATTTGAGCGAGGCCACCTGCAGATGGGTTTTATCGCAAAGCCCTTTTGCCTCCTCTCCTTCACTCTGTTCCTCTTAGCAATATATACACAAAGATAATCCATCCATGGACCATGAAGCTTAACTAATTACCATATAATTTTCTCCACCGAGCAAAGTAAGGTAAGACAGTTGAATGGATGTTATGGGTTTCATTTACAGTTTCAAAAGAGAATCTTTATCCTTTTTCCACATATCTTCAATATTCCTCAAAGGGAATTTTGATTTTGGACCTCCAAAACCATTCTTTCAAGCCTTTTATAGCTTGGATGGGTGAAATCCAGCATATGAACATGAGAATGGCTGCCATGGCTAATCCCAGAAGTTGCAGAAACTGAAAAAACGCCATCTCTCTACCTCTCCCTTTCTCTGTTTCCTCTCTATTTACAGCTTCAAAGTTGATTGATTCTAAGGGAGGAGAGCAAAAGGTATTTATAAATGGAAATTAGGGGTGTTGGATTTTGTGTTTTTCAAAAAGTAATTTCAAAACTTTCCTTTTTGAAATGTTCTTTTTAAAATATAAGGTTCAAATATGAAAAACCCTTTCCCTCCACTTTGTTTTGATTGCCTGGAATACTATTTTCTAACAAGCTTAAGGTGTGGAATAGGTATAAGACATGGCTACTGATTCTGGTTCAGATGCACTTAATGTCAATCCAACCAATGGGGTAGATCCAAATGTTGTTGCCGATCCAGTGTTGCCTACCATGTTTTCTCATCCGACTAATGTTGTGCCCTCCATGAGTGCTCTTCAATCGTCGATGGAGAAAATGAGGATTGTTTCGGAGTTTGACAAAATTGACCAGTTCAATGGTCAAAATTTCAAATGTTGGAAACAAATGATGTTGTTCGCTTTGACTCAAATTGGGGTGGTGTTTGCTTTAACAGAACCCAAACCGAGCCAAAGTGATGATGCTGCACTTGAGGCAAAGAGGCTTGCATGGGTGGAGGCAGACTTCCAGTGCAAAAATCATATATTGAACGCTCTCTCTCTTGAATTGTACAATGTTTACAATTCACTTGAGTTTAGTTATATGATTTGGGAAGCGCTCACCAAGAAGTATACTCTTGAAGATGCGGGAAGTAGCAAATATGTGACGGCAAATTTTCTCAATTTTGAGATGAATGATGGAGAAGAAATATCTCCTCAAGTTGACAGGTTCCAAGTACTTGTTGGTCGATTGGCCAAAGAGAATATTGTCTTGCCTAAAGTTTTTGTTACCAGATCCTTGATTGAAAAATTACCTTCCTCTTGGAATGAATTCAAAGTGGCTATGAAGCATAAGAGGAAGGAATGGACCTTTGAGCAAGTTGTGGTCCAAATTAAAATTGAGGAAAGGAATAGAGCAAAGGATAAGGTTGACAAGATAACTGGGTTGACTAAACTCAAAGCGAACCTTGTGGAAACCGGGAAGCAATCACCATCTAAAAAGAGCCTTCAAACTAAGAAGGATAAGAGCTTCAAGAAGAAAAAGGGTAATTGCTTCATCTGTGGCAAAGCAGGTCATTTTAAAAAAAATTGTCGAAACAAGAAAAAGAATGAGAAGAAAATCAATCAGCGAGATTTTTACTGCTATGGTAACCAAGGTGAATATGGTTGATAAACCCAAAGATTGGGTAATCGACACCAGGTGCTACTCGGCATATCAGTGGGGATCGAAGTATGTTTTCCTATTCACCGGTTATCACAGGTGAAAGGGTATTTATGGAAAATTCTAATACTTCGATTGTTGTCGGCAAGGGGCAAGTCACTTTAAAATTGACCTCGGAAAAGACATTAATTTTGGACAATGTTCTTCATGTTCCCGAAATAAGGAGGAATTTGGTGTCAGGGCCACTCTTGAACAAGGCAGGGTTTAAATTATCTTTTGAGTCTGACAAGATGATATTGGTTAAGAATGATATATTTGTAGGAAAGGGTTACCTAAGTGATGGGCTATTTGTATTAAGTGTTTCTGATGTTATGAATGAAGTATCTAGTTCTGTTTACTTTGTTGGTTCTTATGATATGTGGCATACTAGATTAGGACATTGTAGTGTTGTTTATATTAACAAGATTTGCAAGTTGGGATTAATTGATGGGAACATCAAACCCTCCTTGGACAAGTGTCCTACCTGTGTTGAGGCCAAATTTATCAAGAGGCCACATAAATCTGTGACTAGACAAAGTAATCTTCTTAATCTTGTTCATAGTGACTTATGCGATTTTAAGTCACTAGAATCAAGAGGTGGTAAGAAATACATGGTAACGTTTATTGATGACTATTTAAGGTTTACTATGATTTATTTGCTTGCTTCAAAGGATGAAGCGTGTAATGCATTTATCTCATATAAGGCGGAAGTTGAAAATCAACTTGGGAAGAGAATTAAAAGACTTAGAACTGACAGAGGTTCAGGGTATTTTAATCTCTCTAATTTTCTTGAAAGTAATGGCATCATACATGAAACTACCGCTCCTTATCAACCAGAATCGAATGGCATAGCCGAAAGAAAAAATTGGACCTTAAAAGAAATGATGAATTCATTACTAGTAAGTTCAGGATTACCTCTTGAAATGTGGGGGGGAAGCTATTTTAATGGCTTGTTATATACTCAATAGAGTACCCCACAAAAGGACGGGTATGTTGCCATTCGAGTCATGGCACAATCGAAAGCCTAGTATTAAACACTTAAGAGTTTAGGGCTGTTTGGCAAAGGTAGCAATACCTGAACCAAAGAAAAGGAAACTTGATTCTAAGACTTTTGATAGCGTATTTATAGGATACGCGATGCACAGTAATGCATACAGGTTTATGGTACTAAAGACCATAGAAGGTGTATGTGAAGAATATGACATTGTTGAGTCCAGAGATGCTGAATTTTTTGAAAATATCTTTCCTTATAATTCAAATCAGTTGGCCAATAACAAAGATTGTAGTGATTCGATGTTAGGAAAAGAAGTGTCAAATGATGATCATGCAATTGATGATGGTCATGAGTTAAGTGATGATGATACAAGTCAACTACGAAGAAGTAAAAGACAAAAGAAATCTAAGTATTACGGACATGATTGGATCGTTTATTTAATAAACGATGAACCTCACTGGCTTGTCTATCTAATAGATAAGGATCCTATTACCTATAGAGAAGTAGTAACATCTCAGGATACTGTATTCTGGAAGGAAGCAATAAAAAGTGAGTTGGATTCAATCATATCCAATCATACTTGGGAACTTGTTAACTTGCCACAAGGATCTAAGGTGTTAGATACTAAGTGGATATTCCGTAAAAAATTGAAAGCGGATGGATCACTTGACAAGTTTAAAGCAAGACTAGTGGTCAAAGGCTTTAGACAAAAGAAAAATATTGACTATTTTGACACTTTTGCTCCTGTAGCCAGAATTACTACTATAAGAGTTATGATGGCCATAGCGTCTATATACAATTTGGTGATACACCAAATGGATGTCAAGACAACATTTTTAAATGGTGACTTGGAGGAAGAGATTTATATCAAACAATCGAAAGGTTGTAGTGTTCTTAGACACGAACAAAAAGTGTGCAAATTGGTGAAGTCTTTATATGGACTTAAACAAGCACCCAAACAATGATACGAAAAGCTTGATGTTGTACTACTATCAAATGGTTTTCTGGTCAATGATGCAGAAAGATGTTTATATAGTAAATTTCATCAAGGAAATGGTGTGTTTATACTAGTTTATGTCGATGACATGTTGATAATTGATTAGCACATTTATGTGTGATATCTTAGGGCATAAAGCATACATTTTACCACATTGGACAGAGTTACTCGGTGCTTTCTTGTGCTTTTCCGGTTTTAGGTGAATTCTTGTGAGAATGGAGGAGATGATGTTAAGAAAATATTTTTAAGCTATTTAGAGGTGTTAATGACTTGGATGCGTTGCCCATCGAGTCATTCCGAGTTGAAAAGAAGAAGTTACGGCTGTTTCCGTAACGAAGCATGAAAATGGTCTGTAGGGGTTTATTTGTAATTATTGACAGTCAGCCGGCGACAAAATGAAGCAAAAGTTTGGATTCTAGGAGCCTTAATGCAATAACAGAAGTTATATTTCCTGTACCCGAAAGATTCCATTTGGAGGGCTCTGGACAGTCCAACTTCAACTTGAGATATCTTGGGCTCCCGAACTCCAAATTGGACGAAATTTGGGTCTATTTTGGGTGATTTTTCGCAAGGAACACAATGGTGAGGCCTAAATAAGCACCCCATGCTCTACGTTTTCTGAAGGACAGAATGGGTATTTTATTTATTCTTGAAGGAATCCTAGTCATCACCCTTACTCTCTCTCTCCTCTAACTTCTCAAGGGCACTTCTGGAATTCTACTTGGATAGATTTATTTTGAAAGATATTTTTTCATCTATGGAAGGTTGAAAAATTAAAGCATCTTTGATTTTATTGCTTGGAGAAGATATCTACAAAGAAAATGAAGCACAAGTTAGAATTGGAAGTTTATTTTTCTAGAAATAGAAGGTCTATGTAAATAATCTTCTCTTCTTCTTCTTTCTATTTTTTTTCCTTTTTTCTTAGGATTCAAGGCATTGTAAAAGAGGAAGGAGAAGAGAATATTCTCTTTTCTTAGGGAATATTTCTCCTACACTTCCCTCTTCTCTCTTCCCCTCTCTTCCCCCTATAAATACCCCTTACCCTCTGGGTTATAAGGAGTTAGTTTTTTAGTTCAATTTTTAGTTAGTTTCTAGTTCAATTTTAATTCAGTTTTTTAGTGTAATTTTTACTTCATTCACTTAGTGAAATTTTCTCTTCTTTTCTTATTTTTGGCTTAAGTTCTTAGTTTTGATTTCAAGTTCTTAGTTTTGATTTCATAAGTCTAGTTTAATGGTTGTAACAGTTTTAGTTTAAAGCTTCCTAGTCTAAGTTCCTATGTTGATGACAAGACATGGAGATTTAGAAGAGGAAGCCATGGTGAGTTTATTCAAGTATTATAGCACATCAAGGTATCTCATTCGCTAAACCCTTAATTTTATTCTCCCTCTCCTCTATCTTCTTCTTCTTCTCCCTCTATTTCTTTTATTTTTCTTTTATATGGTTGTGGTTTGTGGATGCACTTTTATTCTCTTATTCCTTTTTATGTGGTTATTATGTGTGGCTGCATTTTTATTCATTTCAGTTTGTGTTAGTCTGATAGGTTAGATGCTCATGTGTTAGGACGCCAATTTAATCCCTTAATTTTGTTAGATGCTTATGAATTAGGATGCATTAATTTTCATTAATTTAATTAGTTTAATTTAACACTTTAATTTGATTCACTTTGCATTACTTTTAAGTTAGTTAAATAGAGTGGCGTATATCTCCTCGTGTTCGACCCGTAGCTACGATTGACCCGTACGCTTGCGGTATTATTTTAACTCAAACAATAATGGGAACTAGTATGGATATAGTGAAACAAACCAAGAGTCTTTTGGTATCTAACTTTGATACAAAAGACATGGGAGAAGCTGATGTGATTCTTGGAATAAAAATCATCAGAAAGGAGAAAGAAATTATCTTATCTCAAGCTCACTATGTTGAGAACATGCTTAAGAAGTATGGTTATTTTTATTCAAAGGCTATAAAGACACATTTTGATCAGGGATGTCATTTACGAAAGAATTTGGGTGAACCAGTTAATCAAAAGAGATATTCTCAGATTATTGGTTCCGTTTCGTATTTGATGAATAGCACAAGGTCGGATATTGCTTTAGCCATTGGGAAATTGAGTCAATTCACTCATAACCCTGGGGAAGAGCATTGGCATGCTATTAACAGGTTAATGAGGTACCTAAAAGGTACGATGAATTATGGTCTTCATTATAGCGGAATACCGACTGTACTAGAAGGTTATTGTGATGCTAATTGGATCTCATATACGAATGAATCCTTAGCAACTAGCGGGTATGTATTCACGCTAGGTGGTGGAGCAATTTCTTGGAAATCTGTAAAGCAGTCGTGTAGTACAGGTTCCACCATGGAAACTGAATTTATTGCCTTAGAAAATGCAGGAACTAAAGCCGAATGGCTCAGGAATGTTGTAACGGATATTCCATTGTGGCCGAAACCGGTGCCTTCTATCTCACTTCACAGTGATTGTATGACAGCTATAGCAAAAGCAAAGAATAGGGTGTACAATGGAAAAAGGAGACATATACGGCTACGTCATATTTTTGTTAGGCAATATATAAGTGAAGGGACGATAGCTATCGACTATGTGAAATCCGAAAGGAATCTTACGGATGTGTTCACAAAACCTATGCCTACAGTACTTCTTAATGAAGCATCTAAAGGAATGAGCTTAAGGCCTGTGTCATAGATCATGTGATGGAAATCCAACCTATGTGAAGAGGACTAATCCTGAATTAAGTTCAAAGGGTACAAACAAAGTCACTAAGAGACCTGTATAGTACTACTATGTATTTGCTCATTCTGGTTAGATAGTAAAGTAGTACCACCACAATGAGAAGAGGTTGAGTTATAAGACCCTTAATTAGCCGAATCCTACGAAATGTGGGGTTGTGTTAATTGTGGTGCACATTGGCTAACCTAAATGAATGTAGGGGGTGGAGCCGCCTACCGATAAGAATTTTTAAAAGGCGAACTCTTTAAACATTCATGAGACCAAGATAGGGGGCAAAGCCATATAATGTCCAATTTTATATTTAAGACGAGGTCCGAATGTCGACTGGTAAGATATGGATGGTGAGCTAGCCAGCTACACAGAAGAGGAAAGGTTCAAGAAGTCTGACTTCACCCGTACTCTATAGCGTAGTTCATCAGACCTAGTGCAGGTTCAAGTCCTAAAGACACATCCAACGATGTGTCCTACTATGTCTAAATTTTACTCAGTAGTCTATTCTGTTTTATCGATATTTTGAAACTTGTGGGGGATTGTTGGATTTTGTGTTTTTCAAAAAGTAATTTCAAAACTTTCTTTTTTGAAATGTTCTTTTTGAAATATAAGTTCCAAATATGAAAAACCCTTTCCCTCCACTTTGTTTTGATTGCCTGGAATACTATTTTCTAACAAGGGATTCAAGAATAAATGAAGAATGAAGAATTTTATCTCTAAATCTTTCCAAAAAAAACCAATAACTATACACAATGTGCATTTAGTCAAATAATATTAGATTTGCAGAAACTCAAGTGCATTATCAACAAGTGAGTGGAGTGTTTCAGTGTTCCTGCTTAATCCAACTGTTCCTGAGAAAATGTTATAGCCTTTTCCATCTCTGATATCGTCTCTCTCACAATCTCAAGCTCCCCCTCCATCCCAAGAGCCCTAAAAGTATGAATCGTTGCTTTGTTGTTTTTCATCATCCAAATTGCTAGCTCGATTGCAAACCTTCTTATTCTAGGAGCTTTGACTTATGGGTACTGATAGAATTTTAGAATTTGGAGGAATTTCGTTGTTAATTTGATCTCATTGATTCCAGTTCGATTGAACGTGATACTTGCTTCTCAAGGAGTCATGAACTTGAAAACTTGTGTTGCAAGCCCTAGCATTACTTCTTGTACTTTGTTTTCTTCGGACATTATCATCTTCAACACCTGTTAATTGGGTTCACAGGAATCCAGGGACCAGTTAGCACGATTCTTACCAAACCCTAGAAAGCAAGATGAAATGGAAGAAGGGTAATAAAAATGTGGATTTATCCATGATGAGGTGGGTGGGGGCGGGTGGGATTGCAGCATGAAGAAGAAGAAGGGTATTGTTGGGTTCAAAAAAGTTTGATTCAATGTCAAAATCAAAGGTTGCTGGAGCATGGTTGGGACGAAGTTGCAGGAGGAGGTAGATGAAGAAGAAGGGCAAAAGGGTCATCTCAAATGACCAAGGGTTAGTTTGGGCATTATAAAAAATCTAACTACGCCATGTCAGCACATAACAGACAGATGCTAACGGTAGGGGAGGAATTAGTAATTTTTGGAAAACTATAGGGGAATCGAATGTAAGGTGGGAAAATCAAGGGGAGGAACGTGTAATTAGGCCAAAGTACAAGGGAGGTATATGTAATTTTCCCTTTCTAAAACTACCTTGCTTTAAACTTTTACATCTTCTTCTACCCTCATGTTTTTAAATACCTAGATTACCCTTCCTTTTCACCTAGTAACTTACTAATTTATTTAACCTACCATTCTTCTTCTATTTTTTACTATTTTTGTCATTAAAATAGTAAAAAATGAAAGCACCCAACCACTTCTTCTCTCCCCTATTTTTTGCTCCATTCGTTTTTTTTTTTTTTTTTTTTCTTTAATTTTTCTATTTAATTAATTTTTTAAAGAGAGTCGATCTGCTCCATGGTTTTAGTGCACGGTATCAGAATGGGTATTGGTATCTTGCAAAACTGATACGATACTGATACGGTATCGGCCTGGATCTGCTGTAACAGACAAAGTTACCCTTGAATCTCATTTAAAAAAATGATTTTTTGACCATTTTACCCCTTGTTTTTACCGTGCTATCGATATGGTATCGGTGACTAGCAAAATCGGTATGTATCGCTCGATACGGGCGATATGATACCGATACTTCGAACCATGATTTGTTCGAAGAAGAACGATAAGGATGAAATGTTGAATAAAAAATTAATCAAATAGAAAAATTAAAGAAAAAATGGATTAAAAAAATGAGAGAGAGAGAGAGAGAGAGAGACGAAGCAGGTGGGTGCTTTCAATTTTTACTATTTTAATGACAAAAAAAGTAAAAAATAGAAGAAGAGTGGTAGGCTAAATAGATTAGCTGATTACTAGATGAAAAGAAAGGACACTCTGGGTATTTAAAAATATGATGGTAGAAAGAGATGTAAAAGTTTGAAAGCAGGGTAGTTTTAGAAAAAAAGTTTAAGGTAGGATAGTTTTAGTAAATATAGGTTAAATGTAGGGTAGTGATAGTAATTACCCCAAAAAAAAAAAAAAAAAAAAAAAAAAAAAGCATAAATGGAATAAAAAACGGGAGAGAGAGCAGTGGATGGTGCTTTCACTTTTTTCTTTTTTTAATGACAAAATTGGTAAAAAGTAGAAGATGAATGGGAGGTTACATAGATTAATCAGTGAAATGGAAGGGTAATCTAGGTATTTAAAAATATAATGTAGGGTAATGATGATAATAATTGCCCCAAATTTATTTTTTTGGTAGAAATAATAATTGCTCCACTGCTCCCTCCTTACCGACCTTCCTTCCGCCGTAATAGTGTTAGTGTTCCTCTTTGGAAACAAAAAAACCCCTAAACTTCCCCTCCCTAATAGTACTCCCTCCCGCCGTATTGTTAGTTTTCCACTTCTGCAAAAAAAACCCTAAACACCTAATCGCCGCCGACTCTGCAACACGACAGCACCTCAATTCGAAGAAGGTCCGGGGAATTAATGGCGTTCATAGGTATGAAGTCTATCATCATCTCTATCACTTCTCCAACAACAAAAGCCCATCATCACTACTATCTACCCAAAACTCCTCCTACCCGTATCAGTTTCAGATGTAATCAGTCTTCTCTGCTATCGACGACATTAAGACTCAATAATTCTTATTATGATCGACCATTGACAGCCTTAAAAATTGAGACGGAACCAGTATTCTCCTATGTGAAATCCTTTGCACCAGCGACAATAGCAAACGTGGGCCCGGGCTCTCAACAGATCAATTGCGCCATCGATGGCATCGGCGATTATGTTTCCGTTCGCATTGATCCAAAGGTTATTCCTGGAAGGGCATCAAACTCTAACATTCATGGTATTGAACCATTCTGCGCCGCTCTAAGAGTCATGAGACTGTTGGGGATCAAATCCGTTGGTCTTTCCCTCTCTATCAAGAAGGGATTACCACGGTTATGGAGGATTGAATCGAAAGCTGCTACTACTGCTGCAGTTGTTCTTGCTGTTAATGAGCTTTTTGGCGGGAAATTGTCCGTCTCAGAATTAATTCAGGTGGGCGTCTATGCACAGGATTCTGAGGCAGAGGATTTTCAACTCATCGTCGGTAATTTAGTGACAGCGATCATGGGAGGTTTTGTGATGATCCACGACTACGGACCTCTTGAAATAAGTCCTCTTGAATTTCCGATTGAGAAAGAATTGTTTTTCATTTTTGTGAACCCAGAAATCAAAATTGGGAAATCGTGTAGACAAGAGATGGCATCTATGAAGGAAATACATCAACATCAAGATGGTGCGATGCGTTCTGGTTCGGTAATGTCGCCGATTGAGTACCGGAGGAAATGTGAGCCACTAATTCCTGGTTTTGAAGTGATGCAAGAGACGGCCGAGGGGGAAGCAATGGGGTGTAGGATAATTAAAAAAAGGGTCAGTGATGATTATCTGGAGAAATGTATGGAGGAGAGTAAATCAACAATTCCTGGTCTTGCAAAGGTGATGAAAGTAGCATTGGAGGAAGGAGCATTGGGGTGTAAGTTGGTTGGGTCTAAGGTTATTGTTGCAATCACTGATGATATGGAGAAGGGTAAAGAGATCGGACATAGAATGACGGAAGCTTTCCTCAACCATGAAGGGGGAGGTTTGAAGGCTTCAGCAATGGTTCACAAACTTGATCGAGTTGGTGCCAGGGTTATTAGTAGAAAATGAATGAATGAATTCCTTTCATTAAATTACGGTTAATTAATAGATAGATAGGTTTTTATTTTGCCGCAGTAGTTGTTGATTTCAAATATCTATCTTCATGCGTGTATTACTTTTACTTTCTGTGTTGATCATATAATTTCTTCTTATAAGTACTACCAAATGCCAATGGGATATTGTATTAGGGAGAGGGATGGGTCAGGATACCTTGGTATCAGGTATGCTAGCACTCTTATTCAACTAATAGATGGAGAGTTGAAAAGGTAAAACGAAAAAGTCTTGCCACATGGGAGGGAATGGAGTTACGTGCCTAGGCCTTATAATCTTTAGAATCTTTAAGGTAGTGTTTGGTTGTGTAAATCTCTATAGGTGTATGTATCGATATTTGTGGTGCTTCCATAGAAAAACTATCAAGGGAATCGTATTGTGCCAAATTAACTGTTTGGTTTTTTTTTTTTTTTTGGGTAAGAATGCAATTTATTCAAAAGAGGGGTAAGCCGTTACACAGACGTCCTGCTTACATAATTCCAGGAGCCAGTGGTCTGAAGTTGGCCAATCTATCTCGCTTACCAGAGATAGGGCCTTTTGGGCTAGGTTATCAGCGACAACATTCGCTTCCCTAGGAATCCATTGAATGGATGGGATCATAAGCCGAGACATAAGGCTTTGAATATCTTCAATAACATGAGCTGCTACTAATGGGGGGGATCAGAGAAGCATCGTTGAGGAGCTAGACTAGAGAGTAATTATCCGATTCCACTAGCAGGTTCCAGAGACCTTTATCTTCAGCAGCTTGAAGTCCTGCTCTAATAGCTAAGCTTTCCCCAACCATAACCTCAGAAAAGCAGTCAAGGATGGAGAGAGCTAGAATTGGTTGTCCTGCTGAGTCTCGAATAATTACCCCAAGGCCGCCATTAACAGAATTCAGCTTAACAACGGCGTCGCAATTGATCTTGAGGAGGCCCTATAATGGAGAGGTCCACTTCTGACTCGTACGCATTGTTGGGGGGGGGGGGGGGTATCATCGCCGTGCTTGAGTGTCAAAAATTCCTGACAAGCCTTTTGAGCTTTATGGATAGTATCCTTCGGAGATCCCAAATTGTTGTTGAAGAGTAGATCATTACACGTGAGCCACAAGTGCCAAATGATAAAGGAAGCTAAGGTGAGGGCCTCCTGTCCTGCTTTCTTAGATGGAAATGGTAGCTGGTCCCAGATCTAGAAAATAAAAATCTTCTGGAGGTTAGGGTTGCAAGTACTAGTCTTTGAAACCCATTAAAGTCTTTGAAGTTTTCTTTTCTTATCATTCAACATTAATCTACTATATTGAATTCTCCATGTTACGAACATATACCTTTGGAAACCTCTATACTATAATTATGAACTCTTAATATATATAGTTACAATTCAACCTAGAGGGACATCTCAAGCGAGCGTCCACTTTGCTTGATATTATTCATACTAGTTTTAGTAGGGATATATGTATTATTGTCTATTTATTCAACATTATCATGTTGTCTTTGTTCGAATGTGATGCATATTTTCTGTAGCAGGGGAGGGGCCAAATATGAAACTCTTTTTGTCTGTACGTACTTTTCAACTGTTGGCATTTATAGTTTCTTTAAAATACATGAATTTGCTTAGGCTCTTTGATGACTGATATATTTGTTTTATTTGTTTCATCTAGTGGGACAAGAGATTCGAAACAGATTCTCAGGCGCAGTTGAAGCATTTGCTAGAAGATCGAAACAATTCAGGTTCAGGTCTACACGGTGATCACTCCAAGCACAAGAATTCTGAGGATGTATCCTCCAAGGATGTTGTAAGGAGCTAGTCTCCGCCATGAAACCATCATTTATCAATGTATAATGTGAAAATAATTCTGTCTTGCAATCTTGCTTTCCCTAAAATTTGTTCAGACTACTTTTGATCCCTCGCATGTGCTGCTGCTGCTGCTGCTGCTGCAAGAGGTGCTCGTGATGACACTTTTCGGAGCTTTGAGCTCCTCTCAATTGGGACAGAGAAGAGGAAGTAAAGGAGATCCATATGGTAAGAAGAGATGACCGACTGTCTGTCAAGGGGAAATCCCCTTACTGTTTCTCTTTGAGTTCTGAGCATTTATTATCTTTCCTTTGTATATGCAAATATGGGTTCTTGGGTTTTCTTCACAGCTGAAGCTCGACGAGTTCCTCTTTCAAAACATTTTCAGTTACCTTTAGTCAGAGGCTCACGCCATTATATTGTTGTAGACTCATCCAAGAAACAGAAAATTCTCACTCTGGGGAATTGTCAATGTATCTGAGACGTAGGTAGTTGTAATACATACAGTTGCCAATTGCCATTCATGTTTAGATAACTTTTTTTTTTTTGGATAAGAAATGCACTTATTTATTGAAGCGTGTAAAATGCATGGTGTTTGAGTTACAAGTACTAGATAACCAAGGAGTGGAGTGTGGCCAGGCTGTCTCACATGCGCAGGATAGGGCCATCTGAACCAGGGAGTCAGCTAGGCTGTTTCCAAAAATTAACCCTACCTCCCTTTTGGAAATTAATTAGCACCATTAGTAAATTACTGTGAAGTGGTGAGGAGGAAGGAGTAAACTTTATTGAAACTCGAAAATACCATTTTTATGTAGTTAAATACCTATTCTACCCTTGTACACTTTAACTCTAATTATCTTTTTCTTCTCCCTCTTCAATCGAAAAACCCTTCCCAGACGAAGAACCACCAACCTACAACCTTACCTCTGTTGCTATGATACACACTCTGGCAACAATTGAAGAAGAAAGGCTTCACCCAGTGACCATCGTAATCACTCCGGCGAACACTAACGGAGGCCCAGGAACCATGAATCCTTGAGAAGGTAAGTGATGAACTTTCTTTGCCACTTGTCATTTTCTCTTCTATTCCTTGAGATTGTAAGTGATGAACCATGAGTTGTAGTGGCCATTCCCTTCTCTCTCTGGTCTGTCGACCTTCCCACTCCATCTTTCTGCAAGGTTGACCTTCATCATTCTTTCTCTCTACTCCTCTATTGCCTTTGGCTCAAAAAACAACCCCATCGATGGTTATCTCAACACCGTCGATTCCATTCTCTTTGCAATTTTCATTGCCAAAATAACTCCATCATAATCGGTCACCTACTTGCTACCATGATAATATGATAGAATTAAAAAATAAAAATAAAGGAATGAATGATGGATTTTGGGGAACCTACTATTCTGCAGAGGCCGCTCTTCTTGAGAAATGGAAGAGGGGAAACGGATCTATTTTATGGGTTATGTATGTTTTATATTTAGCTTAAATTTGCCAGCTCTATTTGTTACTTTTGATAGGGATATGGATGATGGTATATTCAGGTTTAGATACCAATCATAACATTGTTACTATTGTAA